>NC_142643.1:32744772-33047803 GCF_053813885.1 Theobroma cacao
AGATTTAACTAAGAAGTCCCGAAAAGAAAAGAGATCAAAAGGTGAACAAGAAGAAGCTAAACTACTATTTGAAGATATGTCAAAAAGTAGCCATGTAGTGCGCTCAGATCAAAGCAGAAAGAATGGACCAAGCACTACAAGCTGCGCTTGCAAATAAAACATAGCACACATTGTCCATTGAGAAAGAACACGTACTTACTACAGCAGAGGCATATCTTCTGATGATATTCTAGCTTCCTGTTCTTGTTCACACTTCTTATCATAAAGCATCATTCTGCACCTTGAGGACTTTATTTTCAATTCTCAGTCTTGCATTCTCAGCCTCAAGCAGTGATAAGTTATTAAGATTGGCATTCTTCCTCAGTGAAGCGTTTTCATCTTTTAGCTTCTCATTTTCAAGACGCAGTGGATCGGCCTACAATGAAAACTACAGATTTAAAAATAAATACCAGCATAAGCTCAAACATGTATGAGAGCATCGAATGTTGTCTTTTTGGAATGAGCTTACGGTAATAAAAGCTCAAAATCATTTGAACTAAAGTTTATTAACAAAGCCCATATGAAATGAATAATAATAATAACAAACCATCATTCTGCACCTTAAGGACTTTATTTTCAATTCTTTTTCCCGATATTTCTTATCAGTTTTCCTTTTCCGATCTCTATCTGGTTCAGATAATTTTGAATTGCTTCTTTTCAAAAGAGAAGCGTTGGAATTGTTTGGAGCTTGAGATGCTTGGGTTAGGATATTTTCAGGTTGATTATTGCTTGGAGGCCAGAAGGTGTTCGGAAAAGGCAATAATTCCATTTGTTGCTGCTGAAAAATGGAACTCCAATCCTGAAAATGCAAAATATTTTAACTCAAAAATGATCATCTACAGAATCAAATAGAATAATAGCTTCAATTTCTGTATTCCATTCTGAAAATAAAAATCACCCACAGCCACAAAAGCCTGGAATATATTGGAAAAAGATGAAGATTAGTAAGTCTACAGATCCATCTATAACATAAAAAAGGAGTAGAAAAGAGAAAAAAACCCCCCCAAAAGAGCGGATCCTTAATCTAACAGAGCAAAACAATCTGTTCTTACAAGGTCAACGACCATTTAATCTGTGGGTTAAACTTAAAAGAGAAAAATATATACAAATAGCATCCTTTTTATTCTGATAAGAAACGCTTACGAATTCATCACCATGAGAGCAGGTTTCACCGGGGCGCTTCTGGGAGAAGACTGACTCGTTCCTCAACTTGGTAGCAGATGCAGAAAATAACTCCTCCATGGATTGATTTAGCAGCATCTATGGCAGCTAACCCATTTCCATATATATTTGTAAACAAGGTAATTGGCTTGGAGGTGAGACGGGCCACAGAAATAGAGAGTCAATGAGAGAGCCCAAACGTATCGATAACGCAAGGGATCGAGCGATGTTTTGTTTTTTGTTTTTTTAATAATTGGGAAAGGAAGTTTCAATTAATTTTTTAGATAGAGAGATAACACATTAATTTATGAGTTAAATGTTTGAATATTTACGTGATATTTTATATTTATTAGTGTGTAATCCTTATTATGTCTCTCGATCCCCATGTTATTAAGAGATTAACGTGATTTTTTGTTTATAAATACTAGCTTTTGTTATATAAATATCTCCATAGATCATAAATATAAATCAGTAACAAGTGATATTAAGTAGGCTAAAACTAAAGTGAAGGATATAAGAGTCTGAGGTAGATTGAATTATTGTAAAAATTCTCTTTTTTATAAGTAAAGAGTTATTGTAATGAAAATATTTTACAATTAAATTTGATAAAATATCATGAATTTTTTATCAATAAAAGATGATATGGATCTTGAATATATAAAAGTAAATCTTCTACTTAATCATTTTTTTGAATCGAAAACTTAAGCCTGTAACACTATATGTTAGACACATTACGCTTTCTTTTCAACTTTCTTCCATAGTTTTGGTTTTTTTCTCTCAAGAAAAATTTTTAATTAAAAAATATTATATATGTATCACTTTAATTATTCTCCCATCTCTTTGTTGTGGTGCTTTAAATTATTCATCATTTTACATATATTTTGAAAACAATATTATTATAACTTTTCATAAAATTTCTAACATGATTTATTTACTTAACAAATTAACGAATATCATTTATTTTAAGTAAAAAAATATAATATTAGCATTCTGAACATTTAACTCATTAGTTAGTATATGATCTCTCTATTTAAAAAATAAGATTTGAATATCTCTTTCTTTAATTTTAAAATATATAATATAAATAAACAAAATAAAAAACATCATATTTTATAAATAAATAAAAACATCATTTTCTTCTTTAATTGGATTTGAATATTAAACTTAAATAAAGCTCTGCGTTAATAAAAAAGGAATTTTGGCCAAACCAAGTGAGTCATTATATTTAAATGATATGTTTTTATTATGTGTTTGAATTTTATATTTAATGTTCTTTTGTATTAACTTGCAAGTTTCTTATTGTATATACCCTTTTTTATTGAAGAAAAATATAGATATTCATATTGTTGGATCCAAGATCTACGATGTAAATGTATGTCTAGCAAACATTGCTATAACGCATACTATATTTAAAGACAATAAATATTTTTTTCATTTGACAACGGAAAAAAATCAATATCAATACAATATTTGGTAATACAAAATTAATTATAGGCTCCGGAAGAGATAACATTTTACTACTTTGAGGAATAAAGTTTATAATAAAAAATATATTATTAAATCTCAAAGAAGTCTATTATGTTTTAAATATATTTGTCTAAATAGATATCATATTGAGACAACGAATGAAAGAGACACTTAATACCTTTATATTACATTTATTATCTTAAGTAGAAAGTGTGTGTTGAAAAACAATTGCTTGTTTTATTCTCTGGAGTAAACTATAAAAATATTAGAATAATTGAAACTCATGGAAAACCAAAAGTTTACTAATGATGTTAACATTTGGCATGATCGGTTGGACCATCCCGGATCAATAATGATGCAAAAACTTATTGAAAATTAATATGATCATTCATTGAAAAACTAAAAAAATTTTCATTTTAATAAAACACTCATGTGCTGCTTGCCCTTAAGGTAAATAAATTCTAAGGGTATTACCAGCTAAAGTTGGGATTGAATTCTTTGCGTTTTTGAAACATATTTAGGGTTATATGTGGATTCATACATCCACCATGTGAACCATTTAAATATTTTACGGTTTTAATCAATGTTTCAATTAAATAGTCAATATGTTATTATTATCAACTTACAATTTCATCTTTGCAAGATTAATCGCCTAAATCATTTGTTTGGAAGCACATTTTTCTGATTATGTAATCAAGACAATTCATCTTGACAATGCTAGTGAATTTACATCTCAAGCCTTTAATATTGCAAATTAGTTGGAATAATTGTTGAAGAACTTGTTACTTATATTCATACACAAAACGGTCTAGTAGAATCATTTATTAAACACTTCCAACTAATTGCAATGCTATTACTTATGAAATTTAAACTCTTAATTTCTATTTAGAGGCATGCCATTTTGAATGCAACAGCATTTGTATGTATCAGGCCAAACAAGTTATCTTAAATTCTCTTTTATACAATTGGTTTATGGTTAAAAATCAAATATTTCTTGTAAAGCTTGACCTTATAAAATACTATTCATGACATACATGTGATGATAGCATGATTGCATGCTAGGAGAGTCCCGAAAAATTTACAAAAGTCGGTATTGTACCTAGAGGTACAACAAAGTTTATTTAATCCTCGAACTAGATCAAATAGGAATTTTAAGGTGAGATTAAGAGTTTCACAGTTCATGGATGACTTAAAATGGTAATTTGGAGTTTGAGGATCAATTTGGAGTCAAATCGAAATTTTCACTAACTAGGGGCAAAATGGTCATTTGCCACCTGGGGACAAAATGGGAATTTTAGAAAAGATTTTTTTGACCCCATTTGACTTATTAGAGTATAATTTGACTTATTGAAGTATGATTTGAGGTTTAGAAGTGAAAAATTTTAATTTCGGTATAATTTGGAGTATAGGGGTAAAATGGTAATTTTGCCACCTCAGGGGCAAAATTGTAATTTTCCACCACCAGGATATTTTTTCCAGCACATGGTCTTCCTTGTCTTCATCTTTGACCCTTGACTAAACATGTGGTGGAGATAAAATGTTTAAATTTTTAAAATTTTAAAAACGGGCCAATGACATGATGTCATGTGTCATGCCTTTATTAATTTATTATTTTCCTTTTTAAAAGGCACAAAATCAGCCCATCTTCCACCCCATGGCCGGCCAAACCAGCAAGAAGAGAGAGAAAATAAAAACAAAACCCTAGAGAGAGAAAATCAAAGAAAAAGTGTGAATTTTCAAGGAAATTAAGTGAAAAAGGTGATTTTTTTCTATTAAGCTTGAGTTTTCTTATTCCCAAGCATTTCTCTTTATTTTCCATGATTAAATTACATGTTTTCATGATGAATTAAATTCTGGAAAAATGGGTTAGGAGAGAGAAAGTTGTTGGATTTATTTGATTTTAATTTATGTTAGTGTTTTTAGTTAGTTTAGCATATTTAGAAACAAAACAACAAGAAAAGAATTTATTTTCTCCCCCAACCATTAATGGCTGAATTTACCATGTAGTGAGTGAGGATGAGTTTGATTTTATTCTAGGAGAATTGGTTAAGGAATGATGAATTATGAGCCTAGAAAAATAATGGGAATTTTCGGAGCAAAAATACGAATTTTTACCCACTAGGGGTATTTTCGTAATTTATTGTTGGGACTGATAATTTGCACCACACTGAGGGACATTAAGTTAATTTGGGTGCAATTGAGGTATAGAAACTGAAAAGAATTAAATTGGAGTTTAAACGGACCCGTTAGGAATTTAATCGGGTGATAAGACGAATTAGGCCAATACTGGGTTTAAATAGTTACCAGTGCATTTTTGCATTCCATATCATGCATTGGTAATCTAAATTAGTTTAATTTTGATTTAGTACCAACTTGGTGAAACTCTCGATTTTGTATTGTGTCAAGGTGGTGAGTCCTCCGATAAAGGCAAGCAAATTGCATCCGAGGACCAGTAGACAGAGTGCTTCGAAAGTCTACATTCTAGACATTGTGAGTAAACTTACTGTCATTTTAATTATCTGGGGTGGTTTCTAAATGCTTTCATGAATTCTACGGAAAAAGGAATTTAAAAAGATAAATTTTCATGTTTTATGAATAAATGAGTTTCAATGAAATTAAATTATAAATTGTTTTGAAATTAATAGTGATTTTGAAAAATAGAGTACACGGAGACTGTTAATTGTGGCAATTTGATTGTTTAAATTAACTGGCTTATGATAAATCGAGCATGATTGGCTAGTTGGCAATTGTATTGAAATGCGAATTGTTTGGTTACCTTGAAAAACTACGAATTACAAAATTGCCATATCATGTTATTGAGTTTTATTATATGGTGGATTATATATTAATTAATCACTGCAGTAGGGGGTTTCTGTGGACCAGCCTTTTAGAGGGGCACGGTAAACCCCATTATATTCTTACCTCGAACGGAGAGGCGCGTAGGGTATCTCCTGGGGTAAAGTTTAGGGTTCACTTCACGCTAAACCACCACGTGAGGGGGAACTCAGCCAACGCCAAGGAACGGCTATGTTTTCAAAACAAAAACATGATTTATGTGAAATGTGAATTTTAATAGCCTTGGCGGTCTCGGTAGGATGCCTCGGCCAAGGTGTCCCCGAGAATGGATTTATGGCACAAGCCTAGATTTTTATAAGATTCATAAGCCTCTTTACGTGTTTTGAACAAAATGTGTTATAATGCTATAACCCAGTTTATAATGATTTACTTTATTGTCTCCATGTACTCAACTCTAGATGTTTATGATGATGTTTGTTTACTCATTGGGATTTTATAATCTCACCACCCTCCTTTCCACCCATTTCAGGTTCAGTATAGACTGTAGATAGTTGATCTCATCGAGGACTACAGTGGGATCTGCATTTTCCAAACCGTAGGTTCACAGTCCTCTTTACTTTTGTTTATTCGGGGGCACTCTTGTTATTGTAAATTAAATTAAATATTTTGGCTTACTGTATTTAAGTATGTATAAATTTATTTAACTTTTACGTTATAATCACGTATAACTCTATAAATATTGTTTTATAAGAAAATAGAATATTTTACTTAATATTTTTTTTATTTTCTTATTATATTCAAATAACCATAATTTCGTTTTAAATGAAGATTTTAGACTTTTAAACTCATTTTGAATATGAATTGTGTGTTTTGTACTTGTATATTACGTTTTAGCCAGTTTTAAAATTTTTGAGAAAAATGACCAAAATGCCATTGTGAGACGAAAAAATTAATATTTTATTTGTTTAAAGTTGGAAACAGCTTAAAATATTTTAGAACACGATATTTGACAATGGTTGCTCACAAGGGAACAGAGAAACTGATAGTAAAGCCTTGCGGGGTTTCGGGTTGACATTCCAGGCAATAAGTGTCTACCGGGACACCGCGGCGGTTGTCACGGGCTCGAGGGGAGTACCGGGTCGTGACATTTCTCATCTAAGAATTTTTGGGTGTGTGGTATATGTTTCAATTGCGCCACAATGCACAAAAATGAGCCCTCAAAGGAGATTAGGAATATATGTTGGATACGAATCTCCCTTTGTAATTAAATATTTAGAATTATCAATAGGAGATTTATTCATGACAAAGTTTGTCGATTATCATTTTGATGAAATAATTTTTCTAACATTAGGAGAGAGAAAAAGCAGTTGAAATTATTTTTTTCTTAGAATATATTATCATTATATAATTTTGATCATTGCATAAATCAATGTGAACTTGAAGTTCAAAAAAAAATTTATTTGTTAAAAATAACAAATTAATTGTCAGACATATTTATTGACCTAAAGAGAATAATAAAATCTCAAATTACAGTTGCAAATGTTCCTATTAGAATTGATGTCCTTATAGGACAAAACACGCTAAAAGTGTAGAAGACCAATCGATTCTAAAGATAAAATCTTCGAAAAAAAAAAAGAGTAAATATTTAAGATGGTCAGAAAGAAGAAGTCAAAACTCTAAAAGATATAATTGATAAAAATTTCAGAAGAAATTCAAGTACCTGAAATCATTGAAAATAAAGATATATCAATCAATTATATCATGACGGGAAAATATGGAACCAGAATGAAATAAACATCGACAATATTTTTGTATATAATATAATGCTGCATATTGTAAAAGAAAAATAGAGATCTTGAACTTATATTTATTGAAGAATGTAGACAAAGAAATGATTGATCAATGAGAAAAGACGTAATTAATGAGGAATTGAATTGATTTGCAAAACGTGAAGTTTTTTTATTTGTAGTCCGTACACCAAAAAGTGTAAAATCATTGATATATAAATGGGTATTTGTGCGAAAACGAAATGAGAAATATGAGATTATGAGATATAAAGCACGACTTGTAGTGCAAAGTTTTACCCAAAAACCTAGTATTGATTATAAAGAAACATATTCTCCTACGGTGGATATAATTACATTTCAATATTTAATTAGTTTGATAATACATGAAAAGCTTGAAATGCGTCCTATGGATGTAGTTATAGCGCATTTATACGGCTCACTTGATAATGATATTTATATAAAAATCGTTAAAAGATTTAAGTTGCTTGAAACATAAAATTTGAATTCTTGAAAAATTTATTTGATTAAATTAAATAATTTTTTTATGGATTAAAGTAATTCGAACACATATGGTATAATCGTCTTAATGAATATTTATTGAAAGAAAGCTATATAAATAATCCTATATGCCAATGTATTTTATAAAAAAATTTAGATATGAATTATCATAATTGTTGTTTATATTGATGAATTGAACATTATTGGAACTCCTCGAGAGTTATCAAAAGCTGTGGACTTCTTAAAGAAAGAATTTAAGATGAAAGACCTTGGAAAATAAAATTTTATTTGAGTCTTTAGATTGAATACTGGACAAATGAAATTTTATCCATCAATCAAATTATATAATAAAAGTGCTAAAACAATTATATATGGACAAAATATATTCATTGAGTTCACCAAAGGTTGTAAAGTCACTAGTTATGAAAAAAGGACCCTTATGATCTCATGAGGATAATGAAGGACTTTTTGATCCTAAAATACCGTATTTAATTGCAATTTGAGCATTAATGTATCGTACAAGCAATACATAACTTGATATATTATTTGTTGTAAATTTATTAGTAAGATATAACTCTTCTCTTAGTCAAAGACATTGAAATAGAATTAAACATATACTTCGACATCTCTGAGGAACAATGGATATAGGCTTATATTATTCAAATGCATTAAAATCAAATTTAATTGGTTATACATATATAAGATATTTATCTGATCCATATAAAACTTGATTTTAGACAGATTACTTGTTCAAATATGGAGGTATGACTATTTGATGGCGTTCTGTAAAACAAACTATAATTGCTATTTTTTTTAACCATACAGAGATTTTAGCAATTCATGAGGCAAGTTGTGAATGTGTCTGGTTAAGATCTGTAACTCAATATATTTAAAAAATGTGTGGCTTGTCAACCAAAAAGGAAATTCTAATAATGTTTATAAGGATAATATTACTTGCATAGCATAGTTAAAGGAAGGATACATTAAAAGCGATAAGACAAAACATGTTTCGTCAAAATTCTTCTTCAATCGTGTTCTCCAAGAAAAGGATGATTCTAGTGTTCAACAAATTAAGTCAAATAACAATCTATCATTTTTATTCACTGAAATCATTCCTTACACAACATATGAAAAGTTGGTATAAAAGATTGAAATGTATTATTTTAAAGATCTCTATAATGCAACCATCAGAAAAGTAAAATATGCACTGTGCTATTTTCTTTCATCAAGGTTTTTTTCACTAGGTTTTTCTTGATAAGGTTTTTAATGAGGTAGTATTTCAAAAGCGTATTCTTGAAGAGAATTATGTACTCTTTTTCTTTCACTCAAATTTTTTCCTATGAGGTTTTTTCTTAACAAGATTTTAACGAGGAATGTTCTTAATAAGGGAGAGTGTTATGAATAAATGTGTGAATGTTCATTATGTTATGATTCAAGAAGTGCAGACTAAGTCAAACAACCTAATAGGTAAGATGCAAGAAATGTAATATGATTTGAATTCTTAAATAGACTTAGATTAAAATTATAATTCAAAAGGTTGTTAACCTATAAATAGACCCTAAATAGATCCCTCACTTTATTTATAAAGACACAATTGAATAAAATCCTTTTATTCTCTCTAAATACTTTTTTACTCTCTTTAAATACTTTCTCTTATAGTTGTTCTCTTAATATTTATTTTATAACAATCAATAAATAATACTTTTTTTGTCAAATTGCATATATATATTTTTATTTCATTTCAAAATTATATTTACCTTTTTTTAACAACTAAACTCTTACTTTTTAGTACTTTTCTTTTAGGTTTTAAAATTTAAAATCTTATTATTATTTTATCAATTTCATAATTTTTTTAAAAATATAGCAAAACACTACAAGTCACTTGTAAGTAAAAAATACATCTATATAACTTATAATATTTTTTTTTACTTTTTAAAATTAAAAATACTACAATTATCAATATTATAAAATAATTTACTTGAACATGTTTTTTTAAACTTGAGTTGAGTTCAAAATATTATTTTTTTTTTGAAAAAAATAAGATTCTAACTCATACTCTTTAAATAGAAAAATTATGTACTAATCAATAAATTAAATGTTCAAATGTAAAACTTTATTATATTGATAAATATTTTTTTATTTAATTTTAATTTTAAAATATATTTAATAATATTAAAATTAATTATAAATTCAATTAAAATAAGTAGACCAAACTCTAATTTATAATCATAGATAAACTTTAAAGATATCAACCCAACCCAACTTAACCCGACTCATGGACTCATGTACCTGAGATGGACATGGACATTTGAACAAAGTTCCCTAAGACCCAAAGCTCACTTTATGAATGAAGTTATTTGTAGTCTTACTTGCGTGCTTAACTGGCCTGCAGGATACTGGAGCAAAGAACATAGACAAAATAATTGAGCTACAAACTAAAGATTACAAGGAAGAAGGAAAAATGAAGAAGCAATTAATAAGAAGACCAGTTGTAATTTTTTTGATAAAAAGATTCTCATCCATTGATAAAAGCCATCCAATATCTACATACCAAGTGAAGTCCATTTTATGGTAAGCTGACTTAATCTTTATGCAGTTACGACAACGTAAACAAAAGATGATACAGCAATTTCATTTTCACCAAAGTTTGTAAATTACACCTGTAGTGTATAAGATAATAATACATGCACCAATCAGATGGATACAAAGATGAGAATCGAAGGAGTAATTAAGATCAAGCACATTTCGGTGGCAACAAGGCAGCAGCAGCAAAGTGAATAATTCATTGAGGACCACCTCCACTGATAACATAATGGAGCCACCCCTACAATGCCGACATAGCATCTTACACACCAGATCAAAGCAGAAAGAATGGACCAAGCACTACACGCTGTGCTAGCAAATAAAACATAACACATATTGTCAATTGAGAAAGAACACGTACTTGCTACAGCAGGGGCATATCTTCTAATGATATTTTAGCTTCCTGTTCTTGTTCACACTTCTTACCATTGTCACTTATTATCTTCCCACATAAAGCATCATTCTGCACCTTAAGGACTTTATTTTCAATTCTCAGTCTTGCATTCTCATCCTCAAGCAGTGATAAGTTATTATTAAGATTGGCATTCTTCCTCAGTGAAGCGTTTTCATCTCTTAGCTTCTCATTTTCAAGACGCAGTGGATCGGCCTACAATGAAAACTACAGATTCAAAAATATATACCAGCATATTTAAGCTCAAACATGTATGAGAGCATCGAATGTTCTCTTTTTGGAATGAGCTTACGGTAATAAAAGCTCAAAATCATTTTAACTAAAGTTTATTAACAAAGCCCATATGAAATCAATAATAAATTATTATGAACAATTGAAGTTACTAATAATAAGTTTTTATACATAACACCTACATGAGTTTATAAAAAAAAAAAAATTATACATTTTGTATCAAAGCTATTAACAAATTCTCGATTTGATACCTAAAATTTAAAAATCAATAAAAGCAAGATACCTTAATCTTTTAAGTTTTGATCATAATTCCACGCGAGTCCATTAGTATTCGAAATTAGCAGTCTATTGATGCGTGCATCAAATAAATATATTTAATGAGATATTAAATACTTAATTAGTTTAAGTTAAACTAAATTTAGGATCAAATTTAGATATTCTTTGTTATTTTAAGTTAATAATGTCAGTTTTATGTTATTTATATTTATTTTTATGTTTTTTTAAGAATAGGATCAAAAATAATTTCAATTGGTGAAGAAATGTGCATGTGCTCTGTTTGCATACATTTCCGTTTTTTGAGCTTCTCTTCCATTATAGAAGTCTAAATGACATGATTTTTGAACCATTAAAAAGCTAAAAGGTAAAGCTACAACTTTGATATTTACTACTTTGCCCAATTATAATCGGAAGGTGGTCAAAGTCTTTGTCGAAGTGAAATTACTGCACTATAAGAGCAGAATTGAAATAGAACGTTTGAGAGTTGCGATTCTAGGAAATAAGAGTCCTGAGGCTCACCGTATTTTTCAAAAATAACAAGCTTACGGGATTTTGAAAGCAAAGGCTTTTAAAGGCCATTTAAAGGACCTTTTTCAGAGATTTATGAGAAAAGGCAATGAGTATTTTATCTAAAAAAAAAAAAGCAAAAAACAAAGCAAGAAAACAAGAAAATTAGAGGGAGAATCAAGATCAAAAATCTTCAACTATTAGTTTTCTATCTACTTTTGTATTTTTCTTATTTTCTTTGACTTCAATTAATAGTTAATTTTTTTTGGATGAAAGTTTTATTACATATTATGAACTAAGTTATTTTTCTAGGATTGCAATTGAACTCACACGTAATCTAAATTTTTAATCTCTTTCTTATTTATTTTCAATGGAATTGAATTGTTTATTCAAATTTGTTCTTAATACTTTTAATTGCTTGGCCACCAATTAAATTGATTTAGGAACTTAAACAAACTTAAGAAAGAGAGTTTAGTGTAGACTAAAATTGAAATAGCATATGATCATATTAATTTATTTGTGTATAAGATAGAAATATACCTCTATGTCATATGTAGCCAAAATTAGAGTAAGAACTTAATGAATTTATTTTAATTTCAATTCACATAAAGATATAGCGTTTTGGTTAAAATAGATATTTTTATAAGATAGTCGAAAGACACTTATAAATAATTGAATACTCTAGGTTAGCAATTCAACCCATTGAAACAAGTTGAGAAAAAGAGATAAGATTTAGATGAAATGCGAGGGATATCGTAATCTTAGACTTGTTTGATTTGCTTTTTACCAATTATCTTGTTGTTTTAATTTTTAATTAAATTAGTTTTGGTTGAGTAATTTTTAATGTAATTAGAATTCAGATTTTACTTATTTGAATAAAACTAAATTGTACTAATTTTAGTACGAAATAAAATTTTAAATCAATTCTCTGTGAGATCGATATTTTGCTTGCTTATATACCATCTATTCGATACATATACTTGCGTAGTAGAATTTTAATGGACATCTATTCCAAATGTGTATATGGCGTTAACTGGCAAACATGAAATATCTAAAATACCCTTATTCTTTCTCCACTCTTTTCTACTTTTTTACTTTCTCTAAGGCCGACCAACGGTACTTCTTTACGCCAATTGCACGAGCACCTTATCATGCCCCTCCAATGTGATCTCACGCTCATTGGCGCTCCTCAACACTGTAGGAATGCTAGATCAAGCACTCTTCAACCAGATCTGGCCACGAAAGCATCAGATCTAGTGTTCCTGTCACTGGATCTGGTCAGGGAGTGCTAGATCACGCTCCTCCAACACAATCTTTTGCTCACCGATGCTCTAGGCGCCATAAGTAATTTATTATTTTTTTTCAGTTTTTCTATCTTGTGATCCAACAATCCTACAGCTGCTTATATTTATTTATGTTTCTAAATTGTAAATTTTTTTAAGCAGCTATTTTTTTGGTATGGGCAAATATTCCTGAACCTCTTATAGGATCTTCTATTATTCGACTAGGCTGGCAACATTTCTTGTGCTAACTCAATGTTGTGTGATACTTTTTTTTAGAATCCCCTGTACTCACCCTTCTCTATTTCAGTGGAATTAGATTAAATGTATGGGAAAAAAAGTGATGGTCTTAATGCAAGTTCCTAGTTTAGTAGTAGCTTTTTTACACATTTGGTGGCTTATTGTTTGAAAGATGATTGGAGTTCAAAAATTTTACTGAAAATATATTAAGTTTAGATCTTAGCAATTTATGATAATGAAAACCAAGGGGTAATAGATTGTTGGATGCCACATGATACCTTTTCTCAAGAAATAGGCTGCTAAGATTTTCACAATAATTTTGAAAATATCTAAACCTCATATTGAATAGGGCACTTAGGGGAACCATGTACCTCTTGAACTCCCATGCCTTGCTAATGCATGGACAGTAACTTTGTTTTGTTTTTCAAACATCTTGCTCATTGATGTATATCAACATTTTTTTTACATTGTGTAACAAATGTTATTTGTAGATATGTTGAACATTTAATCGTTAGGATTGTTGTCTTTTTTTTTAACAACATCATGCTCATTGATGAACGCAGAATAATTTTTGTACATATTATGATAGTTTTTCTGCATTTATTGACAAATTGTACAAATGTCAAAAATTAATCAAAAAAATTCTATTAATAACAACATTCTTAATTTTTCTTATTGATTTAAATTTTCAACCTCAAGTGTATATAAAATTTTGCAAACCCGCTGTGTAGCATGGGTATTCCTCTAGTTTAAAGTTAAACCATTCTTCTGGTCTGATAAAAAAGGTTAAACCATGCTAATAACCACTAGTACCTTAGGATGAGTACTTCAAAAGGTAATATATTTGTTCACTATTATAAGCAATCAGGAGTATAGCCATTATATTCTTCAAGTAAAATGAAAAGAAAATGGCTAAAGTACTATATAAGCCACTAAACTTTTTCAATTTTCTTAAATAAGCTCCTATTCGTTTATTTGTATCCAAATAAGACCATATCTTATGATGTATACCAAGATAAGTCCTTATGTTAAGAGAAATATATCATATGCATCCCCTGACCTTAACGGCCGTATACCCTGTAAGCATCTTTTGCACATGTGGACATTGATGTGGCTTTTCTAAAGTGGCTGAATAAGCTGAGTGAAAAAATATCCAGCTTGAGACATGATCATTCTAGTCAGCTAATTTTGCCACATTAAAAAGCACCACATCGTCAGCAATGAGTGCAAAGGATGCAAGCTGACTATGAGCCTAACAATGCAAAGGTTACATGTGTCACATGACATTTTTTTATCATCATAAAGACTTATTTGAATAAAAATCATAGAATAGTTTATTTTGGTACAATAAGAAGATAAAAGCTGATAAAAGAATTTTGGATAGTTTAGAGGCTTATTTAGCATTTTACCCCAAAAAAAAAATTACATATAAAGGAAGAGTCAAGAGAAAGAGAGACTTACTAAAAGCCCTGAAAGTGTTTGCACAAGGACATTTTGCTTCCCATACTCACGCTTCAGCTGAGAAAGATTATTCTTCAACTGGTCAATCTCTTTTGCTTGATCTTTCAAGGTTTGATCCATCACTGCATTATCCTTTTTTAAACGTTCATTCTCCTTCTTTAAAGTATTATTTTCTCCTCTAAGCACCTCCAAATTCGATTCCATTTCCACTTTGACTTTCTGAGTAGAAAGGAAAGCAAGCAAGAAGACATATCATTCATGACTCATACAACCCATCCTTGCTCCCAAATCCTCAAAAAGAGAAAGAGAAACATAATTGTTATGTATATTGAAATTCTACAATTAAAACTTCCTTTTCAATCTCTCACTTGCATCTCTAAACACTAATGCTTAATCTCTCAACCTACTCTGGAAGGAACAACAACAAAAGTTGGAGTACAATGACAGATAAGTCACGAAAGATTATATTTTTTTTTATAATCAAATTATTAATAAGTTCAAATTTCGGCAGGTTGCCAGGTTTCATATTCTATTTTGGGCAACAAACAAACACCAGAATGAAAAGTAAATGAAACTCAATATTATCTAATAAATACAAATAAAGAACCGAGACATTGAATCTTAGAATTTTTTTCCCCATAATTAAAATTAGCACTATTCAATAATAAAAGACCAACTTGACTCTTTTTCCCCTTTTATTCCTAAGGCATTTCCCACTAGTCCAAAATTCAGCAAAGAGTGAAGAGAAATGAGAAGAGAAGGGATGGTATCCTCACCTTACAATTTTCCCGATATTTCTTATCAGTTTTCCTTTTCCGATCTCTATCTGGTTCAGATAATTTTGAATTGGTTCTGTTCAAAAGAGAAGCGTTGGAATTGTTTGGAGCTTGAGATGCTTGGGCGGTGCTTACACTAGGCTGGATTGGGATATTTCCAGGTTGATTATTGCTTGGAGGCCAGAGGGTGTTCGGAAAATGAAATAATTCCATTTGTTGCGGCTGAAAAGGCGTACTCCAATCCTGAAAATGCAAAATATTTTTACTCAAAAATGATCATCTACACAATCAAATAGAATAATAGCTTCAATTTCTGTATTCCATTCTGCAAAATAAAAAATCACCCACAGCCACAAACCCCGGAATATATTGGAAAACATGAAGATTATTAAGTCCACAGATCCATCTATAACATAAAAAAGAAGTAGAAAAGAGAAGAAACCCCCAAAAGAGCGGATCCGTAATCTAACAGAGCAAAACAATCTCTTCCTACAAAGTCAACGACCAATTAATCTGTGGGTTAAACGTAAAAGAAAGAAAATATATACAAATAGCATCCTTTTTATTCTGATAAGAAACGCTTACATCTTCAACACCATGAGAGCAGGTTTCACCGGGGCGCTTCTGGGAGAGGCTGGCCTCCTGCAGTACCCGATAAATAAATGCATCCTGTAAGTCCTCCTCCATGGATTGTTTTAGCAACAAAGAAGCATCTATGGCAGATAGCCCATTTCCATATATACTTGTAAACAAGGTAATTGGCTTGGAGGTGAGACTCGCGACAGAAATAGAGAGTCCATGAGAAAGCCCGAACTCCAAAGATGGCCGGCCCCACCATCAGAGTCGCGCGATACACGATTGTATCGATAACTCAAGGGATCGTGCGATGTTTGGCCCTTGCTAGTGTGCAATGCCTATTATGTCTCACGATCCCCATGTTACTAAGGGATTTAATCGACTTTTACACATACAAAAGTAGGACTCTCTTTGCTTCAACATCTTTTCCTTTTCTCTCCATCTGCCCTTCACGTAGTTAACCTCTTTGCACCTCTTTTTCTCTTCCTTTGCTTCAACATCTTTTTTCCTTCACTTTCTCTGCTCTGCACGTGATTAATTCTAGAAGGCCCATTGAAGCTTCTTTTTAAATATATTATAGATTAGCTTTTTGTTATGTAAATATTTTCATAAAAAATATAAATTAGTAACAAGTGAAATCAAGGAGATTAGAATTAAAGTGAAGAACATAATAGTTGGGATAAACTTGAATTATTATAAAAATTCTCTTTTCTCTAAGTAAAGAGTTATTGTAATAAAAATGTTGTACAATTAAATTTGATAAAATATTATGAATTTTTTATCAATCAAAGATGATATAAAACTTGAATATATAAAAATAGATCTTTTTTTATTTAATTATTTTTTTAAAATTAAAAACGTAACACTATATGCTCGACACATTACGCTTTCTTTTCAACTTTCTTCCATAGTTTTGGTTTTTCTCTCTCAAGAACAATTTTTAATTAAAAATTATTATATATGTACCACTTTAATTATTCTCCCATCTCTTTGTTGCAATGCTTTAAATTATTCATCATTTTAACATATATTTTGAAAAAATATAATTATGACTTTTCATAAAATCTCTAACATGATATATTTACTTAACAAATTAACGAATATTATTTATTTTGAGTAAAAAATATAATACAAACATTTTGAACATTTGACTCATTAATTAGTACATGATTTTTTTATTTAAAAAATAAAATTCAAATCTTTCTTTCTTCAATTTTAAAATATATAATATAAATAAACAAAATAAAAAACATCATATTTCATAAATAGATAAAACACCTTTTTCCTTTTTAATTGGATTCGAATATTAAACTTAAATCAAGCTCGGTGACTCAATAAAAAGGGAATTTGGGCCAAATCAAGTGAGTCAAGCCACCAACAGCCCACTCCAATTTTCTTCTCTTTAAAATACCCCAATTTGTTCATGTAATAAATAATAATCACATGTTAATTCAAATATACTCATACCCTAATTTATGAGATTGACTATTTACTGCATCGTGAAGAAATTAACCAACCCGCATAAACACCTGCAGCACACAAAAAATTTGAAGAACAAGAACTCCTTGCCAACACCCAGCAAGCCCACATATTCCAAGTCCACTTAAAATTAAACAAGAAGAAACAAAAATCAGTACCAATCCTCCCTTTGAATTTACGAACAGGTGTAACCCCAAAATGACAGCCCGTATATGTCATTACCCTTCACAGTTTTCATCACCAACCTTTTCAGGCCCAACTGGTGCATACCTTCACAATCTTTGGACTCTCCCCTTTGCTAGTGAGTTAGCCTCCTCGTTAGCAAACCGAATCACATGCTCAATTTCCCAATCTCTCACATTTGCAAGAATCTGGTGAATCTGAATTATCTCCTTTCTTATTCTTCATTAGACTTCATTTAGATTACGTATGCACTTAACCAATGTTAGATGAATCACTTTCAAAGAGAAGCTTATGCGATGTTACCCAAGCTAAAGCAGTAAAGATGAGGACAGCTCCTTTGGCAGCTAGCAACTCAGCGACGTTGGAATTTATGGGTCTGTAACCCCCAGAGTCTTAGAGAACAAGTTCATAATGTCACCATTATAGTTCCTAAGAATGCCTCCAATTCCAGCTTCAAATATATATATTAATTTGTTCTTATTGATCTAAATATGGTTTCATTATTTCACAGAAAAAAAAACATTTTAATCTTAATATTAAATAAGACTTAAGTTTACCCCTTAAGCTGAAAATCATAATTCTACCTTCGAACACCAAATATATACAAGTGATAAGAATAAATTGGACTTGGATAAAGATTATAAATTTAAAATTTCACACACACATAAATAGACCATCTTATTTTGTTCGTTCATTTTTTCCCTTATGTTCCAAAATTATTTCTTTTTCTTTTTTAAACACCTAATACACTAGCATTTTATCTTTCAAAATTATTTTTTATATTAAAAATTACATGGTATCAATTTCATAAAAAAATTAAAGTTTTAATATACAATATAACAAAGAGAAAATATCTTATTTTGTTCGTACATTTTTTTCCTTATGTTCCAAAATTATTTCTTTTTCTTTTTTAAACACCTAATACACTAGCATTTTATCTTTCAAAATTATTTTTTAGATTAAAAATTACATGGTATCAATTTCATAAGAAAATTAAAGTTTTACTATACAATATAACAAAGAAAAAATTGTGGGAAATGACATTTGTAGTAAGGTGACTTCAAAAATGACCGTCTTTATAATTTTAACTGTTTTTAGCCAATTTTTGGCACGACTTGACTAGAATACCCTTTACTCCAATTAATCCAAATGAAGGCGCGTCTCAGTTTCTTTTTTTTTGCTTTCCCGCCATTCAGCTTAAAATTTCAAAATTAAATCTCGATTTAGATTTAGCTATCCCTCCGTCCAGCTCTCCAACGCCATCGAGGTCTATATCGGCAGCCAACTTTCTCACGATCCCAAAGTGCAGAGATGACATCAAGGTATTTTTTATGGGTTCTTGCGTTTATTTAAGATTATTCATAGAATGAAAAAGTTGATGGGTAAATTATATGAGTTTGGAAACTTAAATCTGGGTAGGGGTAGCGAAATCAATCAGTTTATAGACGATACGTGAATATTTGTTAGGCATTGAGTCACTGGATATTAGGGTGTGTGACTGGATATTAGGAATCGTTACCTGTTTATTTGGCACTAGGTGCTTGAATATTTGTTGAGCATTGCGTGAGTTCTTTATAGGCATTACGTGACTGAATATATGTTGAGCGTTGCGTGACAGGTAATACGTGACTGCATATTACCTGACTGAATATTTGTTAAGCATTGCGTGAGTTCTTCATAGGCATTACGTGACTGAATATTTGTTAGCATTGCGTAACGGATGTTACGTGACTGAATATTTGTTGAGCATTGCGTGACCTATTTGTAGGCATTGCGTGACTTTAGCTACCTAATGCTGAAGGTGATTCTCTACTGATTATCTTCAATAACCTAATAAGCTCTAATGTAATTCTTGAAGTTTATATATAATTTTAGACTTGTATAGTAGCAATAGTATTAGATTTTGCTTGGTCTACCATGATGCCTAAATTAAAAAAAAAAAAAAAAAGAAGAGAAAAAAGGAAACGATAGTGAATTTCTTGAAAAAGAGAAAAGAGGTAACATTAAAATCCTTTTTGATTAGTGAAAAAGAGAGAAAACCTTTAAGTTGCTTTTTATTAAGAATTTCTTGGAAAATGATGTTTGGCCTGACTTTTGCTTTTAAAAGGTAGATAAGATGAAAGGGCAGGCCGAACATGTACTTAATAACCAATTCAGCCCCCTTTCATTGCACTGATATGGCTGTAGAAAACGAAGAGTCAACTTTCATGCCTATAAATAAAGGGAACCATTAACCATTTGATTCAAATTCAATTATCTTAATCAATTTTAGATAATTGAAAAATGATGTCCAGAGATCCAATAGTCGAGAAGGGGAAAGAGGTAGCCTCCGAAGAGGAGGAGGTGCCTTTGAGTGTGAGGGACCAATTGCACATATTCTTGAGTGTGAGGGACCAGTTGCACATATTCCAGCAAGAGAT
The DNA here is from genome assembly GCF_053813885.1 of Theobroma cacao. Taxonomy (NCBI): domain Eukaryota; kingdom Viridiplantae; phylum Streptophyta; class Magnoliopsida; order Malvales; family Malvaceae; genus Theobroma; species Theobroma cacao. The sequence goes on from NC_142643.1 coordinate 32,764,945, forward strand.
GCAAGTCCTCATTGACAACCTGATGCAAAGGACTTTTGACTTGGAGGCTGCCATCCTGAGCAACGAAAAGATTCTTGCTAAGATAGAGTTCAAAGTAGATGAACTTATGAAGAAATGAACTACGGTTCATTTTTTTGGTATCATCTCCTTGTATTTTCGAGGGGGTCTTTTTAATAAAATTTGAATAAAATTTATAGTAATTTTTATGTTCATTGAGCACATATTTTGTTGAGTTATTTTGTTCGTTTAAGTTAAGTTATGCTGTATAACTTCGTGAGTGGATGTTAGGCATTGGGTGACCTATTATTAGGTATTGGGAGAGTGGGTTATACGCGGTGCATGAATTGTGCAATGCATATCTTTTGTTAAGACATTGCGTGAGTAGTTTGTATGTATATGGAATACAGTACCTATGGTGACGTGTTGTTATGTATTGCGTGACGTTGGGTCAGTACGTGACTGTTTAAGTTGGCATAACGTGAGTGGATATTAGGCATCGATTGACTTATTATTAAGTATTGCGAGATTGGTCTGCGTGACTTGTGCAATTCACCTATTGTTTAGAGGCTTATTATTCATTGGGTGACTTATTCTTAGGTGTTGTGAGCCTGGCAGTGCATGACTGACTTGTGTAATTCATGTGTTACTTTGAGACTTTTGTTCAGTAGTTTTTTAGGTAGTGTGTGACTAGTTTTTATATATTATGTTACCTGTTGTAGCGAGAGTGGTGGCGCGTGACTTGTGCAATTTATGTGTTGTTTTGAGGCTTTTGTTCAATAGTTTTTTAGGCTTGCGTGACTGGTTTTTATATATTACGTTACCTATTATAGTGTTAGTGGTGGCGCGTGACTTGTGCAATTCATGTATTGTTTAGAGGCTTTTGTTCAGTAGTTTTTTAAAGTTGCGTGACCGATTTTTATATATTGCGTTACCTATTGTTATATATTGCGAGAGTGGTTGCACGTGACTTGTGCAATTCATATGTTGTTTAAAGGCTTTTGTTTAGTAGTATTTTAGGGTTGCGTTACTGATTTTTATATATTACGTGACCTGTTGTTATATATTGCAAGAGCGGTGGTGCGTGACTTATGCAATTCGCCTTTTGTTTAGGGGCTTTTGTTCACTAGTTATTAGGCATTGCATTAATATGTATTAAACATTGCGACACTTAATTTCTATTAAATTTCTGCGGTCAGCCAAAGGTGACTTAGGCATTGCATAAGTGGTTTCGATGCATTGAGGGACTATTTTTGATAAATTGACTGATCGTGACACTTATTTTCTATTAAATTTCAGCGGCCTGCCAAATGTGAAGCTTATGATTACATACGGTGGTCATTGGGTGGATGACACTTACAAGGGTGGTGAGACACGAGTGAGGGGTGTTGGGAGTGATTTGTCATTTTCGAGACTAGTGAAGCTGGTTGAAGAGGTTGTTGGGTCAACTCACATAATAATGAAATTGAGCTACATGCATCGCTCAGTCATGCAGCAGGGTTTCGCACGCAGTTATCAGGGATTATGAAGATGTAGCGATTATTCTGCGAGATGAGAGGGCAGTTGTTGTGTTTGTGACAGTTAAGGCAGGAAATGCAAACGATATTCCACATGAGCATGGTATCCAACATAGTAATCAACAAGAACAGAATGTTAATTATTTTGACATGCCACACCATGCATTTCCTAACAAACAACCATGGCAATCACGTTTGATGTATCCTTATGAGTTTCAGCAGCCCAGTGCACACATGAGGTGTTTGCAAATGATGTCTGCATAATTTCGATCGGAATGTGCATCGAACGAAATACTCGGTACTTTGCAACAAACATAACTGTCACTCGAAAATGCATTGGGTCCATTGTCATTAGCAAACGACACTGTGATGGTTGTGAGTGATGATGATGCATCTGATTAGATTGAAGATGATGTTGAAGAGGACGACACGGCGGATCGAAACCATGAGTTACGTTATGACTGTAAAGATGATTACGTTGGCGGACATGAAAACCGTTCAGAGGACGATAGGGTTAAGCAGACCGACATTCCTGATTGCAATCATGTAGATGGTGGTAGAGGTCATACCACAACAGTTGTGTTAGAAGAGGTTAAGTTGGACGACCATTGCAGAACCGTTGAATTAGAAGATGTTGAGGGTGCAGACCCTATTTACGAGAACGCCATCGCACTTGAGAATGGCATTCGTTTGCCTGATGACAGTGATTAAGAGAGGGTAAATACAGGGGTATCTCGTCAATGGATTATTCTCGGGCTAGATATGATATCCTTTCAAACAGTTGGGAGTGAGGAATCCAAATCAATGGACGACCACTTATATTACGAAAAAGTGTTTCTATCGAAGGTTGAATTGAAACGAGCTTTGAGCATGTTAGCACTAAAAGAGTATTTTGAGTTTAGAGTTAAAAAGTCATGTCACGCTCGTTTTGAGGTTGGTCGTAAAGATAAGGCAAGCAAGTTTGCTTTACGTGCAACAAAGTTGCCTGAGGGAGAATATTGGTAAGTTCAGACGTTGCATAAGGTACACACGAGTACTGTCGATGGTTTGCAATGTGGGTACTGAACTACAAGCGCGAGGGTAATTGGTGAGCTTATCTCCAGCAAGGTGCAAGGAAATTGTGTAACCCATTGAGACCAAAGGAAATAATGGAAGAGATGAATCACAAGTGGGGATTGCAATGCCTATATGGTAAGGCCTGGCAAGCGAAAAAGTACGGGGAGAGTCTTGTGTTCGGTTCGTTGGAAGAGTCATTCCAACTCTTCCCCTCGTATTTTCATATGTTGGAACGTGAAAATCTCGGTATTGTGACGTGTGTCACTACTGATGGGGAACAACGATTCAAATATTATTTTTAGGTGTTCGGGTCATGTATTCGGGCGTTCGGTGCTGTAATGCGGCCTGTAGTCGCTATCGATGCCACACATATGAAAGGCAGATTCAAGGGTATTCTGTTTGTGGCTGTATGTAAAGATGCCAATAAGTAGATATATCCACTTGCATTTGGCATTGGCCATGTCGAAGACGAAGAGTCTTGGTCGTGGTTTCTTAACCAATTGCGTCGTGCGATTGGTTGTCCTAAAAATGCAATGTTCATTTCTGATCAGCATCTTAGTATTAAGAATGCAGTTGAGAAAGTGTACAAGGACACTTATCACGGTCTATGCAATTACCACTTAGGGAAAAACGTTAGAAACAGGTTCAAGCGCGAATATGTTGCAGCGATTTTCACTATGGTCGCCAACTGCTATAGGGTCACCGATTTTGATAGACATATGAATCAGCTGAAATAGCTTTACAAACCTGTTTATGATAGCCTTATGAGAGTAAGCCCTGAGAGATGGGCACGTGCACAGTCACCAGTAAGGCGATACAAGCTAATGACATCCAACACTGCGAAGTGTATTAACTCCTGCCTGAGGCATGCAAGAAAAATGCCAATAACAGTCTTGATCGAGTACATCAGAGGCATGTTTCAACGTTGGTTCCATGATCGACACAATGAGGCATTGAATTTGACCACGCCCCTCAGCCCTTGGTGTCACGACCCAAATTTTGGGCCATGATCGGTGCATGGGCCTAATGGAAGTAGTCCACTAAGCTAAAGCAAGCCTATTAATCTGACATGTTCATCATTCCATCATAAACTGTTAAGTCACATTTCATACTTGAATCAAAATAATATTAAACATTGCCACCTCATATTGGCATACCAAACAAGTGTATATACATTGTCTACAATATATATCTTAATAATTTACATTAAGTTTGTCTATACACAACAAAAAGAGACTCAATGTCTAGCGTAGAAACTCGACGAATGTACAGCTATTGAATGCCGAGGCACCTACCAAAAGATGGATACAAGTCTACAAGGATACCTCATCCTAGTTACCGACTGCCTTGTGATATGAAAACATGAAGTTGAAACTGGTGAGTATAAACTCAGTGAGTGAATAAGAAAGGGAACAAGCATACAATAAGGAATGTTTAACGAAATCATGATGCATTCTTTTTCAAAACAATGCAATTTTTTTTATTCTTATTAAAAACCTCTCATCAAGCCCTTAAATGATTAATCATTTAAAAATCATGAACCCATACATAACGAACCATTTGAAGAATGAAAGCTTCAATGATACACAAGCAAGTCAAATACGACAATGAATCTTCGTTGCAGCATAGCTGCAACGAGAATGCCTTTCCGCTGTAGTGACGTTGGGATTAAGTTATTAGCCGAACGAGGGTTTCTCAACTGGCCGAGGGTTTCTCACTAAACCTCCTCATTTTAAACTTAACTCATTTAGTCCTTAATGTTGGAAGTCCATGCTCAGATATGGTAGCAAATAAGTGAAAAATAAGGCAGCAATTGGACAAGATAGGAGACAAAACAAAAAGTTTTTCGCTGCAGCGAGATTCAATCTTGGTGCAGCGAAATTGTAACTCGAAAACAGAAAGTTTCTCGCTGCAGCGAGAATGAATTTCCCTGCAACGAGAAGCTACAGTGTCATTCTTGTTGCAGCGAAAATGCATTCTCGCTGCAGTGAGTTTTCAACTAGTCTACCCCTCCAAACCCGAGAGTTTCTCGCTGTAGCGAAAATGATTCTCGCTGCAGTGAGAAACAGGGCATCAATGAAAAATTTACCCTTCTTCCCAAAGAAAAACCACCCTACTGAAATGTCCAAACCAACATGAAACACATAACAATTTTTCACAATTTAACATGTCAAGTTTCACATGCATTACAACCATATACCATTACTCATTAATTTCCTATATCACACATATTTACATATGTATATATGTATACGTATACCCATCATCATCATGCACACAATCCCATCATCATCATCATCACCAGCTCATGCGCACTCCCTGCTCGCACATGGCTAGGTCATCACCGAGTTATGCGCACTTCTTACTCGCACATAATCGAGTCATCCTCGACTTATGCGCACTCCCTGCTCGCACATAGCCGAGTCAATGTCATTACACAATAATATATTCATATATATATATCAACACAATGTGGTAGTGCATGAATCAATAATAGTCACATGTCACAACATAAACCATTTCTCAAGAGCTTGTTCCCAAGGCACTCATTTTAAGAAAAGTTGTATAAAATCATTCAAACAGTTTGTTCAAAATAGTCACATTCCCAAAATAATTTTGATAGGCAGTTCACTCACCAGTTGATTGTAGAGCCTTTAGTTGACTCTAATTCCTTTAATTGTCCAAATGGGATAATGGGGCTTCCTTGGAACCTACCATCACATTAACATCACCATTATGTTAATTCACATACTATAAACCCTAAAAGCTATCTCCTAACTAGCTTTCAATTATCACTTTAAATGGCTATCTATGTTCACTATCTTAATCACTATAAAATGAATGAACATACTCAACAATAAAACAGCTCTTAATCTAAATTACTAGCCATTATTCACAGCTAAAAATCAAGCTTGGTTCATTACTCACCCTAGGGTTCCTTTGTAGTTGAATTCTCTTCCAATAGCTTCCACACAAATGGGGTAATTCTCTTTTTCTCTCTCTAAAATGCCCAACTAGTGAGAGAAAGTATGGAAATAAGATTTTTTCAAGGGTTTTAAGGAGAGAGAGTGGAAGAATACAAGGGTTCTAGTCATAAAGGCACAAAGGTATGAAAACTAGAGCTAGAGAGAGAAAATCATGCGAGCTCCATATCAAGCTTCCATGGAGGTTGGAAGCAACGTGAAAAAGAAGAAGGAAGAAGAAAAAGAAGCTGCTGGAAAATGGGAGAAGAAGCTGTTGGAAGAAAGTAGTTATAGCCAATCTTATCCATTCCACTTAAATTACCAAAATGCCCATTCACCAATTAACTTACTCTCTTCCAACCCTTTATGAAATCTTTTTACTCCTTTGACACCGGGACAAGGTCCATAATGGTTTAGACATATTCGGGTTCATGAAAACTTAAAATTTTAACCCGAGGTGAAAAATGACTATTTTGCCCACATTGTGAAAATCAACAAAATTTTTGTTTTCTTTTCATTTTACCCCTAATTTCATCATCCATTTATGCCTTAGGCCTACTTAGGCCATAATATTGTTTAAAAATCTTACTTTTATGGGCTTACTAAGAAAATGATGAAATTATCCCTGATTAGAGATATCGCGTATATTTCCCTTTACGAGTCTATAAAGGTCAAGGTCTCACACTTGGGCTACCGATCTGTTGAACAGAAGGGTTTAATGAAGCATGTCACTTTTTCATACAAGCAATAGATCGGGTGGAGTTTCAAGTTATATGCGGGAGTAAGGATAGAGTCGTGAACCTCTCCACCAAGGAAAGTTCATGCAATGAGTTCCAATCCAATCTACTCCCCTACACTCATGCCATGGTAGCAATAAGGTATGAGCAATCATGTTTTGTTATATTGTGCATGATGAATTGAATTTTTACATTGTTTGCCATTTGTGATTTCATTGCCTTGGCAATAAGTGTAAATGTGCAGCCATTGAATTTTGCTCAGACTATTACAAGACTCGGTCTTGGGCAGAGGGATATGCGGTTCCCATTCGCCCTGTTAGGCATCCTAGTGAGTGGGACATCCCCAATGATGTTCAACAAATTGTCGTTTTGCCACCAAGTTGGCGAGGTCAAGCGGGAAGACCTAGGAGGAAAAGGATTCTATCAGTTGGGGAAGGCAGCGGACGACGTAGATGTTCACAATGCAAGAGCTATGGTCATAATAGACAAAATTGCCAAACTCCGTTTGCATCTCTACTGACAAACGAGGAAACATCATCTGCTCAGCCGACGACTCGACGACGTTGACCCAAGGCATGTGCAATTTACAGATAACCTGGGCACAGACAAAATCACTGTCCAATGCGGACTACAAACTCTGATAACGTTATCGGTGTCGTACTTGAAGATAGTGGCCCTTCAGACGTCCGTTGTTAGGGATTGTTTCGAAGTTGCCATTGATATTTGCATTGAATAATATTATTTCAACTTGAGTTTGACAGAGTTTGAATGAAAAGTAAGATACACAAGATGTCCATATGGAAGAGAAAGACTTTATGCTAGTTATGGAGGTTTGAAAAAGTGTACCAAAGCATGAGAATTAAAGTTACTTTGAAAAAGTTATAGATGTTTCAAGGGATGACTTCCATGCAATATGGAAAACGTTTATTGAGGAAGAAGAAAGGATGGGAAGAAGAAGAAAAAGCTGCTGGAAGTGAGGAGAAAGTGCTGGAAAAAATTAGATATTTTTTCTATAGTTGACTACAGTTCCCATTATTTATGAAAATGCCATTGCATAGTTGGATCATCAAATTCCAATTACAGTACTTAGCCCATTTGTTGGATCATTAAATTCATTGTACTCCTTAATAATTTGTATTTCATTGTAAACCATTGAATAAAACACAAAATATTTCATTTAATAATATTTGCGTGATTGATTAGGCATCCTACTTCATATTTTTGCCTAGAAAATGATGTATAATAATAGTAATAGTTGTTATTAAGATGATGCAACTTCCATCTACAAGTATAAAACATAATATAGAAACGACATAATAACAAATATATAGTATACAATAGTTAATTAAAAATTAAAGAAGAAACATAACTTATCTAATTAAGAACAAATACAAATATCTCTCAATCAACATAAATTTGAGTTATTACAAATAAAGCATACAATTTGTTGAGCCAAATAAAAAGTTAATTTTCATTTATAGAAGCTATCCAATCATTCCACATTTCTTGTGCCAAGTTATTTCTCCAAGTAGTCCATGCATTTGATGTCTCAATGCATTGGATCGTATCTGCATTTTTCATCGCTTCTGATTCCACATTACATCCATTGGCTGCAATGTGATTACATTGCAATATAACATTGTAGTGGTTTGTTACAAAACAAACACTGCAATGTAATTTAATTGGGCACATTGCAGGGAATGTGACTTTACATCCCTTATATCAAACGCACCCTTAATGTCGACCGTTGGAATCAAAAAACATAAAGGGCATAAAATAGCTTCTAACTGTTTCTTTCATATTCCAGTCTTCCCAATATCTATCGATAGCTGCCGTTTCATCTTTCAATCGTTCCAAACTTAGTTTAAGTATCACGACCCGGAACTCCCCATCGGGCTCGTGACAACCGCCGCGAGGCCTCGACAGACATTCTTCACTCCGAATGCCGATTCAAACCCCGCAAGGCTTAGCATCAACTTCCGCATCTCCCCGGTGAGCAACAGTTATTAAATCTCGCATTTCAAAAAAATCATAAGTCATTTTCAAATAAGAACAATAAAATATTATTTTCTGCCTCGTAGGGGTATTTTTGTAATTTTTTGTCAAAAATCTCAAAACTTGCTAAAAATGTAGTAGGTAAGCAGAAAATATATATTTAATGATTTAAAAACAATTAAGTATCTAAAACGTTCATTTGAAAGTAAATTGTTGACAACTAGTACTATTCAAAAATAATAAATAAAATATTTTATTTTCTCATAAAATAAATTTTTATAGAAATATTCGTAAATAATTTTTCGCACATGAAAGTAAAGTAAAAATTGTATGAATAGAAATACAGATAACCAAAATATAAGTTTTGATCTGCAATGACACATGGGCCCCAATTGACCAAGAGGATGTAAGACTGTGAACTCTTACTTTTTATAATGCAGTTTCGAGCTTAGTTCTCATCCTACTCGACTATCTACAAACTATCTTGAGCCTGAAAAATGTATAGGAAGAATGGGTGAGATTTTATAATCCCAGTGAGTAAACATATACCATCTAAAGTATCTAAAGCCGAGTAAATGGAGACAATTAAAATAAGTCATCATACCGTAATTTCATTACCTTTCAGTTCATTTCAACCAAATAAAATCAATCCATATAAATCGAGTAATCAACTTGGCTTATGAATTTCTTAAAACTTTGGCTCGTGCCAAAACTCATACTTAGTGATACCTTGCGCAGGGCATCCAACCGAGTCCGCCAAGGTTGTTAAAATTTTGTATATACTTAAAATATATTTTTAGTTTGAGAAAAATACAGCCGTTCATTGGCGTTGGCTGAGTTCCCCTTCACGTGGTGGTTTAACGTGAAGTGAACCTTAAGCTTTACCCTAGGAGATACCCTACGCGCCTCTCCGTTCGAGGTAATAATATAATGGAGTTTACCGTGTCCCTCTAATAAGCTGGTCCACGAAACTCCCTCTGCAGTAAATAATTAATATATACTCCACCAATTCAATAAAATTCATTCTAGCATGGCATGACAATTTATTGCAATCTCGCCTCTCAAGGTTGAATACTCAATATAAATAATTCTGACACCAAAATCAGTTTAGCCATTCATGCTCATATATTGTCATAAGCCATTCAATTTAAAACCATAAATTTACAATACAAGCAGGCAGTCTCCAATTACTCTATTTCCAAAACCAATATTCGATTTTCCAGAAAATTTATAAAATCACAATTTCTCTTAAAACATAGCAATTTACTATTTAAACCCATTTTCTATAAAATCAAACAATTGTATAAAACTACTATAGATAATTAAGACGATAATAAGTTTACTCACAGTATTAGGAGTAGAAATACTCCTATCTTCCGCCCTCGGGTGCAGTCTCTTACCCGAAACAATTGACTCACCACCTATCCATAATCCATGACACAAAATTCAGTAAATTGTGTCAATTTATCATAAATTATTTTAGGCTCTTATCCATGCGTATGCACTAGATAGGATTTGAAATGTCTAGACAATCGCTTAATTGCGGTGTCCGACCTAACTCGCCTATACACGGTGTAAATTCTTAAAATCCCCAATTTGACTCCAATTCCATCCATTTCAATTTCAATTATCCAATTATATCCACAATACCTCAATGACTGTGAATTTGGTCCAATTTATCAGTTCGGACTATAAATTACGCTTTTACCCCTAGTGGGTAAAAATTTCAATTTATTGCACCGAAAATTCCCATTTAATTTCCAACCTCATAATTCATCATTTTTCCACCCAATTCTCTTAAAATAAAGTTAACCTCATTCTCACATACCATTGGCTAGATTCGGCCTAGGGAAATTCATGGAGAAGATAAATATTTTTCTTGTTGTTTTACTCATAAACATGTTAAACTAACACTAAACACTAACATAGCTCAAAATCAAATTTATCTAACAACTTTCTCTCTCTAAACCCATATGACCAGAATTGAAATCATCCTCAAATCACATGATTCAACCATGGAAAATGATGGGAAATGCATGGGAAAGGTAAAGCAGAAGACAAATTTAAGAAATGTTACCTTTTTTCACTTGATTTTTGAATTTCCACCTATTTTCCCTTTAAATTTCTTGGCTAGGGTTTTATTTTCTCCTTTCTCTCTCTTGTTTCTTGCTTGGCCGAATGTTGAAGAAGAAGAATGGGTTATGGGCTGATTTTTTTATGCCTTTTTTTTATTAGTTTAATGAATAATATTATTTTATTCATATTTTGAATATTTTATTAATTCATTTTTTTTTTCTAACCATCCACTTGTCCTAATTTTTTTTTTCACCATGCATTCCTTTTGACTTATCCAAGTCTTAAGTGAAATTTCCAGATTTTTTCAAAGTTTTGGTGGAGCAAATTTTTCAAAATTACACTTTTACCCCTGAACTTTTCAAAAATTACATTTTTACCCCAAAAATTGAAAATTTGCCATAATGCATAATTTTCACTCCTCATACTCATTTCACACTCCAAATAATTAAATTTGATCAAAATCCTTTCAAAAATTACATTTTTGATTTCGGGTGGCAAAATTACCATTTTACCCTTTTACTCCAAATTATACCGAAATTAAAAATTTTCACTTATAAACCTCAAATCTTACTCCAATAAGTCAAATGGGGAATCTTTTCTAAAAATTCCCATTTTGTCCTCAGGTGGCAAATGACCATTTTACCCTTGGATAGCGAAAATTCCGATTTGACTCCAAATTGATCCTCGAACTCCGAATTACCATATTAAACCATTCTGGGACATTAAAATTCTTAATTTCATCGTAAATTCTCTATTTGATCTAGTTCAAGGTTTAAATCAACTTTGTTGTACCTCTAGGTACAATACCGACTTTTGTAAATTTTTTTTTTCGGGACTCTCTTAGCATGCAAACATGTTATCCATCACATGTATGTCATGACAGATATTTTTATAAAGTCGAGCTTGTCATCTTCTCCCCCACTTGGATCAACCATATGATTTTTCTTCATGACCGATTTCGACATCCGGCTAAATATTAATATTTTAAAAATTTTATCTTGTCTCCTTGGTACCTGAAATACCTTATTATGCCTCACTTGACTTCCGAATTGCCTTTTATCTCACCAATTCTCCTCCGATAAAATTATTATTATTTTATTGTTATTTTCGCACTTGCGAAATATTTTATCATAAACTACTCATTTCGTCTCTTATCACTTTTAAACATTTTAATTGACCTCAATTTGCATTCGCTCAACTTTATTTATCACCATATCAAAGTATGGGGTATTTCATTAAGGGTGAAGGGAAGTTGAACCACTAAAGCTAAACCGTCTTGCACTATCTTAAGTAATGGCCGCATCTTCAAGCAGACCCAATGTCCATGACAATGGTGACCAAAGTATGCGTGATGATGAATACTCTACCCAATGATCAAAGAAAAAATGGAAACTAGATCTTCAACTGCCTGTCGCATCAATTGGTTTTTCAATTCAACCAGGTAATGATATGTGCTCTCCCTTACGGTTTAGGGACATATCACATGGTGGTAGGTATTGGATAATAGAGAATGCCATAATATCATGCAGGAAAGAGGTAGATTGGGAAAGCTTACAGGAAAACATATACCTTGAGGGTGACCTATCTTCGTTTTTCGACATGGGTAAACTTAAGGGTCTAAGTACCTTTCCATTTTTTGAATATAGCCCGACACTTGTTAGGGAATTTTACTCCAGCATTCGCCGGAGTGAAAATGAATTTGAAAATCCTAAAGATTTTGACCCATTTGTTTTGAACGTGTTTTTGATAGGAATAGAGTTTACAGTGACTCCTTTTGATATTGGGAAGCTCTTGAAAACGGAGTATAGACACGAACAATAAAGACCTCTACCATCATATGACTCGTCCCACATGTGGGCCCAGGTGACAGGCAGAAGAGAACCATACACCACAGAGTCATGTTCTGCTCATCATTTGAATTCTGCACTAGATAGGCTGGTACATAATTTTCTGGTGTCCACATTACAAGGAAGGATCAGTCATTTAAGACATGTTAGTGCTAAGGATCTGTGGATGATGGAAACAATTGGAAGCGAGTTTGACGTGAATATTGCAGAATATATGATCATGAGAATGAGAAAAGTTGCCATGCGGGAAGAGACGACCCTTTCATACGGGAACATCATATCGGCTCTAGTTAAGAAGAAAGGGATATGGAGCAATAGGTATCTAGCTGATTGGACCAGTCGTAGGCCTCGTAATCTCTTGTTTCGATGGCTTGTGAAAAGGGGATATGACTTGAGTCTTGATGAGCCATCAAACTCTGTCGAAGGCAGCCCAGTTCATCCTGCCCATGATACTCCATCCAGACAACCGTCTAGAGTTCCTGTTTCCAATGATGTGATGTATAATATGCTTTTAAGGATTGATGAGAAGCTCAGTAATCAAATTGCTGCAATGCAGGCATTGGAATTGAGGATACAAAATGTTGAGAATCTTCTAATGCAAAGAACAGATACAACTGTTCGGGCAGCTGAAACGCAGCAGAATTGATTGTCCTCAGATGAGTTTCTCCGACATTAACCTCAAAGAAAAAGGAAGTCAGTTGTCAAATTTTCTAGCTAAGTCAACCATTCCAGATGAACATTCATATTTGAGAGTTTGGGTTAATTGGATTATGGATACTATAGTTTGTATTTCATAATTCACTTGTGGTATTTTATTTTCTTTAACTCGATATTTTGTTATGATGGTGCTTAAGGTTGAGTTATGGTTTGATATTGTCCATGGTAATTGGCTTACCCTTATTCGAAGAACATGACATAGAATAGGTGAGTCACGCGATGCAATAGTAACTAGTCACACTATCCCATATCATCTAGTCACGCGATCCAATATGAATTCATTACGTCACTTCATATATACTACTTAAGCGAATCGATATCAACTAGTAACGCAATTCCATAATAGCAGTCAAGCGACTCAATTTTTCTACTCAAGCGATTTTAGAATAAATACTCACGCCATTCCATAATAACTACTAACTCCACGCCACTCCACATTTATTACTCACGCGAGTCAATATAAACTAGTGACGCGATTCCACGGAGAAGTCATGTCACGCGCTTCCATATTAACTAGTAACGCCACTCCATATTTACTACTCACGTGAGTCAATATAAACTAGTGATGCGATTCCACGGAGAAGTCGCGTCACGCTATTCCATATTAACTAGTAACGCCACTCCACATTTATTACTCACACGAGTCAATATAAACTAGTGACGCGATTTCACGAAGAAGTCGTGTCATGCGATTCCATATTAACTACCGACGTGATTCAAAATTTAGTACTCGCGTGACTCCATAACAAATACTCCCGCGAATCAATAGCAACTACTGACCAATTCCATCCACACTATTCACGCAATTCAATAGCAACTACTTACAACTCTATGTCACGCAATGCAAAGAATGTCGTTCTTATTGGACCCGTATGCTTATCACATGAATGAATACAAAGAATAATATGTAAATGATACAACAAAGAGTAATATGGAAAAGATACAGAATAATGTTAATGTTATTTACAAATTGAAAAAGAATAAACAAATTAAAAAATTTAACAACTTGAGCTATTGGCAAAAATCTTAAGGGTAAACTTTGTTCGAATGCCCTTTATGGCATTTGCCTTCAGCGTCTGATCCTCCGAGCTGATCAACCAATGCAACGAGGCTATAACCCAATCCCCGTAACTATGCGAATCTTACTGTATCGGGGTCTTCTCATTTAACCTATATTTCATCCACGTCAAAGCTCACTTTTGACGGCACGAGCTATCAAAGTACCTCGACCAGTGGCATATAATGGGAAACAATGATGTTAGCGGACTCATCTGTGTATCACCTAAGCCAAACTTTAGTGTTGCTTTCCGACCGTACGATGAGTCCACTAACATCGTAGTCCATTTCACCAAGTTAATGTGCACTACCACCTAGTGGTCGTCGAATAAGCACGGTATGAGAATTGAGTCAACCTCATGCCATGGCAAACCCCACGGAGGTCTTCCACCCCTTACATAGGCAAGCACATCGTCTGGCAAAGCCACCTCACTTGGCTTGAATGTCTTCTCGATGGGGGAAGGCCGCATTTCTTGGCTTAGATGGAGCAAAATAAGCTATCAATTACGTTATGCACAATAGTTAGATGCAATTAAGTAACCCTAAATCTCATACATTTGAATAATTACAACTCAGTAAAATATAATATACTTACATAGAATGTGGAGTCAACGATGCATATTCTCTACTTGTAGTGTTGTGGATGGTGCTCAGGCGTCCGCTTACACAATACACTGATGCATGCATCAATCTGTTGGGTGTCCATCAACTTTGTCGGTAACTCCAATTACCGAAAAAAGTCAAGACCCTTCTGCCCTTCGATGCCCAGAATGTCAACCCTGCATATTTAAAATAGAGTTAAATTAAAATTATAGTGAAGTTACCTTACTATGAAGGTCATTCCTCACAATTTTCACATAATAATACCCATGTCAAAAGGTCTATGTATGTAATAAATACCTTAGAATCGTTATCCCTAATATGGTCTACTGTTTTCATTTTACCTGGCTTGGTCGTTTTTCAGAAAGGACTCATATCTGTCCTTTAAATCGTCCTTCGCTTTGCGTTGGACTAATAGCGGGTTAACATACGGGCTTCGAAGGTATTTACAGGCCAAGATCACACGTGCATCTTCAGGCTCAGGTGGAGGTGGAACCTCAGCAAAAGGTCTAATCTCACCATGCGGGGGGGTCTCTACTGGAGTTGGGATAGGAGCAGGAGCGCGAAAGTTACAGTTCCACTACTCGCAGGATGAGATCCCTCTTCAACCTTAGACGGAGGAGGTGGAGCCTCAGGAGAATGTGTGGGCTGAGAATGCTAGGCTGCCTCTACCGGAGATGGGATAGGTGTAGGATGATGTTCAATCGGGCAACTGAGAGGTGAGATTCTACCCTAAACGATCAAAAAATCAAACACATTAGAAGAGTGTATACATCGTACATGTTATAACTCACGCGATTAATAACATAAAACCTCATACCTCAAAACGGTCGATTAGTCTACCGATAATCTGATCCTCCAGCCCTTGCAGTGAGTGCTAGATATGCTCATGCAGTGACTACGTCTGCATCTGCATCACCCGCTGGATCTTCAACTGCATTGACTGTTGGATCTCTAACTGCATTGACTGCTGGATCTCCAATTGCATTGACTGCATCTGCATCGCTCGTTGGATCTCCAACTACATTGACTGCTGGATCTCCAACTGCATTGACTTCATCTGCATCTGCATATTTGTCTGCAATGACTGGAGGTCTTTCTTCCACTGTGTCCGCATCTTTTGTAGCTCTCGCTTAATGCTCGTAGTCATCTGCAGATGCAGCGCCCGGTTGCGCGGCTCAGCATGGGGGGCAGCACCTGAAGTAGGAAGAGGGGTAGCAGCAGAAATAGGAGGAGGAGCAGCAGGATAAGCACCATGAACAGCTGCAAGAGGAGAATAAGGTGCCTCAACAGCACTGAAATCAGAATGGACCTCCTCGACTACGGTGCATCTCCGCTTAACGGCTCATTGTACTGGACTTTTCCCTTTGAGGTTCGTTATTTTCCTCCTTTGTTGGGGACCGAATTCTGGGCGACCCTTCAATTTCTATAATGGAATGTATTGCTGCCCTTCAGAGATATTGACCTCAATGCCTGCCCAGTATGCGGTTAACATCTCTTTTGTTGTTGGCTCCAATGTCCTCACTACCTATAACTGCACCAAAACATACATTGTCATTAGGTATAACCCTCGCTACTCTATGACAATAAAAATAAAATTTAATCAGGTCCCAAAAAAATATGGTTTATTTACTCACCTTGCCCTCTTTTTCCAAACTTGCAATATTGGTGTGGAACCTTGTAGGCCTCTCGTCACAATGCCATTTAAGCATTCTTGGCCAAACCTGTCCGGACTACCGTTGCCTTTCGAACAAGCTTCTGATTACAGGTATTGCTTCCAACGTCCAAAACTGAACATCAATTGTGTAACATTTTTAGTCAGCTTATAAATTCTTATGAGAAAACAATAATGATAATGATAAACATTAGGTTATGGCAGACTACTTGAAAAGCCCATATGAATCCGTATAAGTGGTAGTGTTTCTTATTTGCTTCACTTGCAGTAGGAGGTTCGAAACCCCTCAGTAAGTAATCCACAGTCAGACTCCAAACGTATGTGCCCCATGGGAATGCATTCCACTCGTCGATGTTCTCGACTAGTGAAAACAACCATGGAATGACAGATCATTTGTAGGCTTGATAGAATAAAACGTTGGTCGCGATGAAGACGAGGGCCATCTTGCTCGCGTCTCCGTCTTGCTGAAACTGCCCTCCATTGAACATGTCTAAAACTTGTTGAATTTTCACCTCCTTCCCAGGTCTCAAATATCGTAGGTGAATTCCTCTAGGGAGGACCTCGTAGGGATTGACAATGAAGGTCGGTAGGGGACCAAACTTCAGTCCTGTCACTAGATAGAACTCCCTCTTTGAAAAGTAGGCCTTCGTTTTCCCTATTGCGAACCATAACTTTGCCTCTGTGGCATCAGGTTCGTTGATTCTGCACAACATTAGATTGTGCATGAGACTAGCACAGAATAAACTCTTGTCTGCTTCGACGTCCATCATGTGCCCAAAGCATGTTCTCTTAAATCTTTCTAGCTCGTTCACTTGACACAACATCTCACGTATCACGTGCAGATGCGACCACTTACAATGGATGTTAATGCCCATATTGAACCCCCACGGTGCCTCGACACACAAATCAAGGACTCCACGTTTTCCTGCTATTCCTGTGCTGGCCATCTACAACATAAAACAGATAACATTCCCATTTTAGTCATGTCAATACCATCACAAAAAAACTAGAGGAATTTCTGAGAAATAGCCTTCCTCATAAGCTAACTAAAAAAATAACCCTAACAATTTTTTATCTGTTTTTAGACATCCCTGAAATAGAATAATTAATCCAAGTGTGGAGCATGGATTATTAAGTAAATCAACATATACACATTAAAGCATTACAGTTGACCTAAAATAATACAGAATGAACCCATGCAGATAAATTTCATGCAGTTATGACACTCGTGCAATTTCCTACAACAATAGTCACACAATGCCTAATCAATTAGTCATGCAATAACTAACATTAAATCACGCAATGATTTATAAACAAGTCACACAATTCTAAGAACAACTAATCGAATCACGCACACACTAACTGACGCCATGCCTGAACAATATTCACGCAATAACATAGAAACCAGTCACGCAATGACCTATCAATCAGTCACGCTAAGTTAAACCCTTTTTCAATCACGCAACCCCAACATGACCCCATGCCAAAATCCACTCATGCAAAAGGTGCCAACCACCTAAGCACGCCCTCACTCAAGCAATATCTAAACTATCAACCGAATTCCTAACACATACATATCAACCAATCACGCATGGCCGGTCACCTTTCCACCCCAACAACACCAACAATACCACCTTCATGTTTATATTCAAAAATTTCAAACAACAAAAATATCAATATGAACATGCAATATGTATAGGTTTATGCTCAAAAACCTTAACCCTAAACATGAACAATAACCATTCTGTCAAAAACCTCCTAATGCCTCAAAATAAAATAAAAAAATTCATAAAAAAATATTATACATTTCTCAACGTAATGTCAACTTCCTCACACTGCTCAATATATGAACTACCTTTGTGCGAATAATAACCACTCCAAAAGGCTCCTACCACTGCCAAAATGCTCGAAAGTTGAATTGTCGAGGAATGCTTTTGCAGACTTGCTTCTGAGGATATGTACAGTCTCTCGATGAAAACTGAAGAGTTGTGGTCCACATAAAGGACATACTTGACCCATTAATAGGTTTCGGGTTAAGGCGCGGAGCCTAGCGAATGGGTCAGTTTCATTAAGGACAATTTTGTCTAATTTTTTTTTCTCTTAGCTAAAAACAGTTAAAATTATAAGGAGGACCATTCTCAAAAACGCCTTATGGTTGAGGCCCATTTAAGAAAATCACTCTATAACAAAATATAAGTTTTTTATTGTCTTTAATTCTATGAAAATAAAATAGAGACAACAAATATGAGATAAAATGGAGTATATAAAAGTTATTAGCAATGTATTTAAAGTTCCCATACAAGTTCTTGGAAGTTTAAAATCACACGAGATTTTGACCCTCTCGACTTTAAATGACTTTAATTTTAATCAATTTTGAAGGATTATTTGAGAGAATTATTTTTTTTTATAAGTAAAGAAAGACTTCAAGAGAACTAATTTAAAAATACCATATAATTTTTAAATTTATAAGACAGCTATTCAACCTAAAACTAATTTGCAATAAGTTGAATGACTCTTATAATTATATTTATGTGTCTAGAAACAATTAACCTATTTAGACATGATTAATGTATTTAAATATGAATAATAAGTTATTTTTATGCATTTTAAATATTAATAATTCAATAAATAAGTTTACATGGATTAGATATGTTGAGTAATGTGAGTTAATCTATTAATATAATATTGATTAAACATGTATAAATGTGTCATATAGAATATGAATATTTTCATGGCATAAAAGGGTTGATGTAATTATGAAACAAACACAATTATACAAAACCGACACTTGCTTAATACCATACTATATTCATATCATATTAGCAAGTTGTGTCTCAAATTACTAAGTCTATAACGTGCCTGGACCAACTGATAATAGGTGATGCGACCTTTATTATATTTATGTGTTTAGGATATCTTCAATTTAAGTGATGTGGGATTTATTTTATCATTATTTTAATACTCCTCCTCATGTGTAGGGATAATGTGTCAAACCCTACTTTGTAAAATAATTATAATATCATTCACATGCTCGATAGAATGTTTGCATATTTAAGAAGTTCGAGAAATCGTTAAAAGACGATATTACCCCTAATGGTACCATTGAGTCGATTAAGCCTCAAACTAGTTCAAATAGGAATTTTAAGGTGAAATTAAGAGTTTCACAGCTCAAGGATGACTCAAAATGGTAATTTGGAGTTCGAGGATCAATTCGGAGTCAAATCGTAATTTTTCCACCCGTAGATAAAATTTGAGATTTTGAGCGAATTTAGATCACATTTGATAAATTGGAGAATGGTATGAGTATAAGGGATGAAAAATATGTCTATGGGCAATTTTTCAGTTTTTGGGGTAAAAACATAATTTTTCACTTTACGGGGGCAAAAGTGTAATTTTTAAAAATTTGCTCCACCAAAACTTTGGAAAAGTCTAGAAATTTCATGGAAGACATGGATAAGTGAAGAGGATTGAGTGGTAGAAAAAAAAGTCAAAAAGATGGTTAGAAAAAAATAAAATAATAAAATATTCAAAAGGTAAATAAAATAATAATATTTTATTAAGCCTATTAAAAGGCTTGAAAATTCCAGAATTCTTTATTTGGAGGGTCAGCCAAAACCAGCAGGAGAGAGAGAGAAATAAGAACAAATCCTAGAGTGAGAAAATTCAAAGAAAAAGTGTGATTTTTCAAGGAATCAAGTGTTTAAAGGTATGATTTTTCAAGCTTAGCTTAAGATTTATCATTTCCATGCATTTCTCCTTATTTTCCATGGTTAAATTATGTGTTTTGATGATGGATTCAAATCTGATCATATGGGTTTAGAGAGAGAAAGTTATTAGATTAATTTGATTTTGAACTATGTTAGTGTTTAGTGTTAGTTTAGCATGTTTATGAGTAAAACAACAAGAAAATTATTCATTTTCTCCATGAATTTCTCTAGGCCGAATCTAGCCAATGGTGTGTGAGGATGAGGTTGACTTTATTTTAAGAGAATTAGATGGAAAAATGATGAATTATGAGGTTGGAAATTAAATGGGAATTTTTGGTGCAAAAAAATTAAAATTTTTACCCACTAGGGGTAAAAGCGTAATTTGTGGTCCGAACTGATAAATTGGACCACATTCACAGTCATTGAGGTATTGTGGATATAATTGGATAATTGAAATTGAAATGGATGGAATTGGAGTTGAATTGGAGATTTTAGAAATTTACACCGTGTATAGGCGAGTTAGGTCGGACACTGTGATTAAGTGATTGTCCAAACATTTCACACCCTATCCAGTGCATACGCATGGATAAGAGCCTGAAATAATATATATTGATTTGACACAAATTATTGAATTTTTTGTGTCATGTATTGTGGATAGGTGGTGAGCTATCTGATACGGGTAAAAGACTACACCCGAGGATCGAAAATAGGAGTATATCTACTCCTAGTACAGTGAGTAAACTTACTATCATCTTAATTATCTAGAGTAGATTTATTTAATTGTGTGATTTTATGAAAAAATGATTTAATTGGAAAATTATTGTGTTTTATGGGAAAATGAGATTTTATAAAATAATTTTTTAAAATTTTTTAAAATTTAATAATGATTTCAAAAATAGAGTAATTGGAGACCTATACTATGATTGTGTTGTTTATCCTTGATTTTACATTAAATGGCTTATGATAAATGTGGGTATGACTGGTTATTTTTATGATTTAAAGAATATGTGAACTGCTTTGATTTGCCTTGAATGTGTTAAGTGAGCCATGTCATACTATTGTGATTTTATTGGTTGGTGGATTATAAAGTGGGCACTGCAGTGACGGGGGTTCTGTGGGCCAGCCTAATTAGAGGGGCACGGTTCCCAATTATTGAGCTTACCTTGATTGGAGAGGCGCGTAGAATAACTCCCGAGGTAAGATTTGACTACACTTCATGCTGGCCACCATGTGAAATTGGGAATCAGCCAACGCCAAGGAACGACTGTGTTGTCAGAGGTGAAATGTGTTTGTGTGTGTGTGACAATAAACAGCCTTGGCTGTCTCGGTAAGATGCCTTCGCGGGGTATCCCCGAGAATGGATTTTTGGCAAGGGCCAAGTTTTTGAAAAGTGCATAAGCCATGTTGAGTAATTGGATGAAATTCAATTATTTATATGGGTTGGGATGAATTATTTTAATTGTCTCCTATTACTCGGCTTTAGATTATTTTGATAATGTCTATCTACTCACTAGGATTTTATAATCTCACCCCTTCTTCCTACATATTTTTCAGGCTCAGAATAGGCAGTAGACTGTCAATTGCATCGAGAAGTAAATTTCGGAGTTGCATCCTAGAAAGCAAGGTTATAGACTTAAACCTTCTTAGTTATTTGGGGGCCCACGTGTCATTGTAATTTAAATTGCATACTCCAGTTTTCTATATTACAGTATGTATAAATTTATTTTGTTTTTATGTGCAAAAAATAATTTTTTGATGTTTCAAAAATATACATATATATATTGTTTTACATTAAAATAGATTATATTAATTAATATTTTTAGTTTATTTTATTATTCAAAGTAAAAAAAAAAAGAAAAGAAAAAAAGAGAGAGAAATGGAAAAACTGGTAGAAAGCCTTGCGAGATCTCGAAGGGCATTCGGGGGAAGAATGTCTGTCGAGGCTTCGCGGCGGTTGTCACGGGCTCGATGAGAGTTTCGGGTCGTGACAATTCAGTTGGTATCAGAGCATGGTTTAAAGATCAAAGATTTTGATTTTAAAGATATGAATTTTAAAATTTTTTATTTTAAAGTTGTTTTAAGAAATCCACATTGACACTGCGTGGCCCCGGATTAAGTTGAATTAAGTCGAATAGAATGCATGAGTCTGCATATAAAGACCTATTTGTTTTCAAGGTGTGTAAGAGATTAAGTGATTGTCGTTAGACATTCTCCCTTAGGCTGTGGGAGCAATGTAAGTAAATGGCAAGAGAAGAAAAATGGAGAACTTGAAACGGACTCGAAAAAGGATCAAGATGATAATGATCCTAAAGATGTTTAGTGCCTTGTTGAAGCTTGTAACACTGTAATCCTAGGCAGATGCAGTATAAGAAAGATAATAATCCCCTGTATAAAAGTCTTAAGAGTTGACTTTTGTCTTGTATAATATAAACGGATGTTAGAGTAGTTGTTTAAAGGACAGAAGGAGTATAAAAATCTTTTAGTATGACAAAGGTAGATTAGTAATATAAGTATTGAGGATGAATAATTATCTTAGTGGCAAGATCGATTATTTTAAATAAGTATTGAAGGTTGAAATAGGAAGCCATTAATGGTTCCAGTAATTATTAGATTTAATAACGATTAAACCTTGTAGTACTATGAATTGATCACCAGTTAACAGGGTTAAGTCAAGGATTATAAATTTGAGTGTGGAGGGAATTAGAATGTGATATCGTAAAATTTTAAGATGAGGAATATAATCGGTTACGACTATGAGAATAGTGGGATACTATCAATAATGAATCATTAGGCATGTGATGAAGTTGTGATCTATTGAACCATATGGGAAAACTGTCCTAAGGTGGGACATAAGACAAGTGGATTTTTGAAGATGCTTATAGAGGGAGATATAAATTGTAAAATATGTTTTCCCCTATAAGTTTTAATTTATTTGAGAAATTATCATGGTAAAGATATGTGAATATTGGTAATGAAATATGCCCTAAGGGATGACGGTGGCATATCACATAGATAATATGGATATGTTGGGATCAGTATCCCGATCATGCATCTGTGATAGAAAATTTACTTTGCTAATTGTGGTATAAACTCAAAAAGGGGCCAAGCCGTTGAGAATGACTAAGGTAGTAACTCCAAAAGTAAAAGATTTGTTTTAATTAAGTAGATTCCAACGGCTACATTGAAATAAATTACCTTGTGGAGTATTAAGATCAATAATGTATTGATCAAAGTCAAATCTTAAGAAATAAAGAGGATGAGAGATTAATGAGAAGGGACATCAATGTTAAGTAACGAATTTGTGAATGAAGGATTACGACAGTGGCATAGAAAATGAGTACTATAAAGGATTACTATGAGGATTTATAATTCTTGTATTAACTCAGCTGAATGAAAAGTGATTAAATGAAGCAACTCTTGTGGTAAACAGTGAAATAGTGGAGTTGACATAGAGTCTTATTTATAGTCAGTGACTGCAGCACCTGTAGACACTAGATTAAAAATACAATGAACAAAAAAATGATGGAAAGAAAGGGAGAGAGGTACGACTGGCAGGGTGCGGACGCACCCTGCCAGGCACCTCTCTCACCTGCCAGACGCGAAAAATTCGCTTCTGGCAGGTTAGTGGAACTTGCCCCTGGGTGCCCAGGGACAAGGCAGTAGTGGAGCGCCCCCTCCAAAACCCAGAAATCGGGTATAAATGGGAGGGGGAGAACCTGCAGCAAAAGGGGGCTTTCAAAAACGATGGAGAGCAACCAAGGAGCAGAAAAATAGAAGAGGAAGGAGAGCTGGGCAGAAAAATAGAGAAGAGAGGGAGAGGTGTTCTGCTGCCGGCGCAAGAAGAAGGAGCATCGAACGGAGGAAGAGAGAGAGGAGCGGCGGCTGGCGCGGCACCAGAGAGAGAGGAGCAGCGGCTGGCGCGGCACCAGAGAGAAAGGGAGCAGCAGCAGCGAAGATCTGGCGCGAGGGGAAGGAGCACCGAACGGAGGAAGAGAGAGTGGAGCGGCGGCTGGCGCGGCACCAGAGAGGGAGGAGCGACGGCTGGCGCGGCACCAGATCTGCAAGTGACGCAGTGCCAGCGACAGTGAAAAATAGAGAAGGAGAAAGGGAGAAGAATGGTGCGTGAAGAAAGAGGGAGGGTCCAAAGATTTAAAATGGCACCGTTTTGACTCACCCCAAGACCCCTTTTGATTACAAAACGACACTGTTTCGGTGTTGGAGGGTGTGGCTATTCATAACAAGGTAAATTTTTTCATTTTTATTATAGATATATTGGCTTGATTTTGTGGTGCTAAGTTTGACTTAAAATATATATATGTATATATAAAATAAAAAAAAGAAGCTAATTGGTTTCGTTAGAGTATTAATTTAGCTAAAGAACATATAATATTTAGCGGATTGTTTGTTTTAAAATATATATATATAAATATGGGAAAAGATGAAATGTGGAACATATTTATGAGATTCATAGTCATGAAAATTTATATAGAGATAATAAGAGTGAAAATAAATTAGGGAGAACTAGAATTAAAATATGATGAAACAAAAATGTGGAAAAATCAAATTAGGTAAAAAGGTAGTTCTATATAAACGGAGAAAGAACAAAATAGAAGGAGATAAAGAACAATTTAATATAGATAAGATAACTGCTCAATTTGATGCCGATGATGGGATAATCGATCGGGATGCGAGAAGTCGCAATCCCGAGCTTATGTTCCCTAGGCTCGGAATCCGAATCAAGGCCCCACCAGTACGATGGGAGGGTCTCGTTTTTAAGATTCCGAAATCCTTAATAAATAAAGAGCTTGATTATACAACAAAAATTATTACTTGATGAAATTAATTGATAAAAAATAAATAATAAGTAATAAAATAATGATAAAATGATAACAATCCAAATATATATAATAATTAATTCGTGAAAATACAATATATATGACATTAAATAAGTAAATAAATAAATTAATAATAATAAAAAATAATAACTAATTTAAAAGTAAGCATCGAATATTAAATGGCATAAAGAAATGCGAAAATAATAAATAAAGACCTTAAGCATTAGGTTTGAATAAAAATCGCTTATGAAAAATATAATAATAATAATAATATAAAAATATATATAAAATAGCACGATAAAAAAATATATAATTTTTATTCATTAAAATAACATAGAATTATAAACAATTCGTCTAACTATAAATGAAAAACAAAGAACTTAGGACAAAAAAATATAAAGTATAAAAAAAAATAATAATAATAATAATAAGAAATAAGGATAGGAAATAGAAAAATAAAATATATAATAAAAATAAAAATAAAAATAATAAATGATAAAAAATAAAATAATAATAAAATTGTATTAGCATAACATATACATATTGCATCATACATATCATTGCATATCAATATTTTTGGTTTTCAAGCTTAAGCCCCGATAATGGGATCTTTCGGGGATCCTGCGAAGGCGGGTATTTCTCGAAAATTTCCTTAGGTGAAAAGATGTCCTCGGGTCCCACCAGTGTGATGGGAGGGCTCGAGAACCATCTTTAATAAAAGGCTTTTGCTCGAATTAGGTTCATTATGCACAAAATATTATTTTAAAAAGAAAACGTACGATGACCCCGATGACGGGAATTATTCGTCGAATTTGCGAAGGCGAGTTTCTCGGATAATTTCTTAGGTGAGAGAATATCCCGAGTCCCACCAGCATGATGGGCGGATTCGGAAAATATCCTCGATAAAAGGTTATTTGTCCGGCACTTTTATCTCACGCCATGCATTTCATCTCACCACCCATGTGCATTCCATTTTAGGTTAAATAGGAGATAAAAAAATAATAATTAAGGAAATCTAGTGAAATTAAAAATTAAAGCCCAATAGGATAATCTAAAAAATGGTACCGTTCATGGAACGGGCGTCCGAGGGGTGCTAATCCTTCCCCGGGCATAACCGTACTCCCGAACCTAGATCCAGAAAATTGTAGACCGGTTTAAGGTTCTTTTCGGTGGGCTTAAAATTAATTTAAGTTTGCATCGATTAGAATCGAGTCAATAGGTGGCCAATCACACCTATAAAAAAAAAGGATTGGTGGCGACTCCTAGTTAAATTTTTTAGTGAGTTTTCACATTCACGTCTAGCGGTCGGGTTCCCGGACCCGCACGTTACGACAGGTGGCGACTCCACTGGGGAAAAAATTGAGAGTCGAGCCATTAAAAAATAATAGGTTATCCAAGGCTTTAAATAATCCACTGTTTCCTTAATATTAATAATTTGTACTGCATATTTTGTTTGGTACATTAGTTTATTTCGCATTTATTACTTTATTGCTTCTAATACTTGTGGGGAGTTAGGGTAGAGGGATGTGAGATTGTTACTTTGAACTCATGATTTCCTTCACACACACAGCACATTTTACATTCATGCATAAACCCTCCACCCGGGTTATGTCCTTTTTAGGAGGGAGTTTAGTAGCTACGCTCTCGTGAGGTGATAACCTCCGCTTGGGCTAGTGAAAACTCCCACTCAAATCGAACCTAGTCCGTTTGAAGCCTGTAATGGGTGAGGACTGGGGTGCCTTACTAGTCCGTGTGGACGACAGTGAGGAACGATTTGGGGACTTTAGCTCTGTTTATAAACCCCGCTCAGCATATAGAGTACCGAGAGCAGCTTAACTTTAGAAAGGGCCATACCCGTGAGAATACACCTTATAAATAGGTACACATGAAGGAATTTCTTCCACTCCCTCTATTTTAAATTATGCCCCGAGATAATAAAGTATCGTGGAGTAGACAATAATACCCATGATATTGCTTGTTATTCTCTCATTATTTTTAACATTACATTATTTCTTTTTACCATACTAACTTAAGTTTATTTTGCTTGTCATGCGCATGTTACATGTTCATTTGCATACATCGTAATTGCATATAGGAGGAATATTGGCTACACAACATTCAACCTAAGAGATCCCAGTTATATCCATGGCATCGTCATCAGCAGGCCCGCTCAACATATACAGAAATGACTATGAGATAGAGTTACAGATGAGGCAGATTCAACAAGAAAAAGGAGACTGTTTGACCCAGGGACATATCTCAATTTTACCCGAGAGAGTTCACTTGGACCTTCAGCAGAATGACTTTACAGAGATGGTAGGAATTTGGGAACAATGGAGACGTGCTCACCGAGACAATTTTCAGAACAAGTATGGACACATTGCTTGGCTCCTATATGTACCAGTCGATGATCAGATGCTCCGAGCCATTGTCCAGTTTTGGGATCCCTCATATCGTTGTTTTGTCTTTAACAAGGTGGACATGACCCCTACTATAGAAGAGTACTCCTCTCTGCTCCGGATAGACCATATGCAGCCTGACAAGATCTATTGGAGGGCCCAGAAGACGGGACACCGACGAAAGTTGGCCAAGTTGTTAGGAATGACTACGGTAGAAGTGGATCAGCATTTGAAGAAGAAAGGAGACACAGAATGCCTTCCGTGGAGTTTCTTGAACGGATATATTAAAAAACACATGGAGGATGAACAAGGTCTCTTGGCTTTTGCGATGGCAATTTACGGCTTAGTGGTCTTCCCGAAGGTTCTAGGTCATGTGGAGGTGTCAGTCATAGACTTCTTTGATCAGGTGACAAGGAGCATCAACCCGGCCCCATCCATCTTAGCTGAAACCTTCAGATCCTTGAATTTCTGTCGACGCAAAGGTGAGGGACGATTCATCGGATGTGCTCAACTCCTAACCATATGGATCAAAAGCCATTTCGAATGCAAAGAGAGCAAATTTCGAAAGCTTTATCTGTCTGCGAGTTGTCCTATCCTTGAGTTCTGCGAAAGTGAATGGCCCGACTACAAAAGAAAAGAAGAGTGGGTCACAAGGCTCCGGAGGTTAATGAGCATTGAAGTGACTTGGAGAGCTCCGTGGATGCCACGAATGCAAGTAATGTATAAATGTGGGGATAAGCCGTGGGTACCACTGATGGGACCTTGGGGAGCCATCAGCTATGCCCCAATAATGGTGCGGAGACAGTTCGGATCTGAGCAATTCGTGCCCATGACTCACCAGCTCGACCAGTTAGAGTTTACATATGGAGAGCCAGAAACGCTAAAGAGAATTGAGGAAATTGCTCAAGACTGGAAAAAAACTTGCCGAGTAGATCAGGGAAGGGTTACTGATGAAGTCACCACAGGATATCATACTTGGCATGACCAAAGGGTGAAAAATGTCATACATCCCCCGAAGAACCCATCCAAACATCCCGTAAACCCAGAACCTCAAGACGTCCTGTTGGAAAGTGAGTTAACGAGGAAAAGACTTGAAAAGGAGATGATGAATATGAAGCGTAGGCATGAGGATGAGCTAGAAGAAGTGAAGAAAGAAACTGCAAGAAAGGTACGGGTGGCTTTGAAAGAGCGGGATGAGTGGCAAAGCAAGTTTGAGGAAGTGAGCGTGGCAAATTCTTCTCTGTTAGCCCGAATACAAGAACTCCAAAGTGCCAACAACGCTTTGCAGCACGAGGTACAAAGGAAAGAACAAACCATCCAAGAGTTGAAAAATGACTGCGACATGTTGGAAACTGCCATGGAGGGCTATAAGGCACAGTATGAAGCAGTAAGGCAAGAATATTTCCAAATGAGGGAAAGAAACAATTCATGCGCACAAAGCCTTCAAAGGAAAGAAGCTGAAATGCAATGGATACTGAGGCAGATGAGAGAAGTGGCATTTAGAGCTCGAGTAATGGCAGACAAGACTGAAGAACTCAGGCGGGAGATCCTTCCCAAGGATGAATTGAGTGAGCGGTTGATCAGTCACCTCAAGATGGTTAGGGACCAATATGACAAAGTTGGTTTTTCTTTTTGATAGTTATGTATGGTTTTAGACAATGATGTAATTGGATATTTAAGTTTTATGGATGCGGATTTTCTTATGGTAAATGTTGGATGGCCAATATTTTTTCTATTCAAATACATTTCATTTGCATCATAATGCATGATTCAGATAAAAATAATAAATAATAATGCACTCAATATAAAATTCTAACTTATTCCTTGAACTAATAGAACAAAATTCCAGAAAAACAAATTCTCCACAGATACAATACAAGAGCCCATTCTAAGATCATGGGGGACGAGCATTCAGAGAGGATGGATAAGATTGAGAAGAAGCAAGAAGAAATCATGGGTCAGTTATCAAAAATTTTGGAGTTAATATCTACAGATAAAGGAAAGAAAGTGGCGGGGAGTTCTGGTACACCAGAAGCCATTCAACAGACAGAAACCAATACAGACCCCGTGTATCCACCAGGATTTACACCTCCACCTGCAAGGAATGCTTCTATTCCCATGCCATCCATGGGTCAATATCCATTTTTTGGGATGCCAATAGGACCACCACCGACTTATGCTCAACAAAGGCCAATTGGAGGGGCAAGTCCTTCAGATCCCATCTTTGTGCCTGATTTGGATGATCCAAAGGAACAAGAGAAGCTCAAATGTGGATCCGTTGAATCGAAAGATAATCCCGATACTCATCAAAAATTTGACCTTTTTGAGGAAAGACTGCGCATGGTAGAAGGAATGGGAATGTATTGTTCTATGGATGCAATTGAGCTTTGTCTGGTTCCAGATGTGGTTATACCCCCAAAGTTCAAAGTTCCAGACTTTGAGAAGTATGATGGAACCAAGTGCCCGGTCACACATATCACCATGTATTGTAGAAGGATGGCCGCATATGCTCATGATGACAAACTCTTAATACATTGCTTCCAAGATAGCCTTACTGGTGCTGCAGCAAAATGGTACGTCCAACTGGACCGCAATCGAATCCACACGTGGAAAGACCTTGCTCGGGCGTTTGTAGCTCAGTATAAGCACGTTACAGATATGGCTCCGGATCGCCTTTCTTTACAAAACATGGAGAAGAAAACCACTGAAAGCTTCAAAGAATACGCTCAAAGATGGAGGAATGTGGCCTCTCAAGTTCAGCCACCATTGACTGAGAAAGAAACCACTGTAATGTTTGTCAACACCTTGCGAGCGCCTTACTATGAACGATTGGTTGGTAGTGCCACAAAGAACTTTGCTGATATGGTGATTTCGGGAGAAATGATAGAAACTGCCATTAAGCAAGGGAAGATAGAAGGAGGTGATATGGCAAACACCAGGAAAGGGGGAACTTTCAAGAGGAAAGAAGGAGAAGCCCAAGCCGTTACTTCAGGACAACACCAAGGAGGAACATACAACCCTTACCAGCCATACCTACCATACCCCTATTACCCAGCTGTGCACAACACTTCACAAAGCCCATACCCATACCCGCCTATGCCAAATGCCTTCCCTAACCCGTACCCATATAATCCCATCCAACGGACACCTTACCCACCTGCTTCCACACCTGTTACAGCTTCAACCACACAACAAACAACACCTTCAAACAACCATACTACCGGTGAATCAAGAGGATGGCGAAACAAGCAAGAGAAAGTGCAGTTTGACCCTATCCCAATCCCTTATGCTGAACTCTTCACTCAGTTGGTTGCAAACCATCTAGTAGCTCCCTTATACATAGAGCCATTAAAACCTCCATTCCCAAGATGGTATGACACGTCCGCCCATTGTGATTATCATTACGGAATCGAAGGTCACTCGATTGAGAATTGCACGGCATTTAAGCATAAGGTGCAAGGGTTGATCAAGGCAGGAATCCTGAACTTTGAAAAAAAGCCAGAACAGAATGTTAACAACAACCCACTGCCAAATCATGCTGGGGCAGGGGTAAATGCAATCGAAAGGGAGGTGTATGTTAAAAGGAACATTCGGGAAGTGGAAACCTCCATGGAGAAAGTATTTGAAGCCTTGGTAAAAGCCGATATGCTCAAGGTGTGGCCTGAATGTCCTAATGTGAATGACTCACTAGATATCCAAAGACTATGTTGCTTGTACCACAAAGGATGTGTGGGACATTCAATCCAGGGTTGTAGTTCTTTCCGGAAGGAAGTGCAAAGAATGATGGACGAATCAAAGATCGAGTTCTATACGGAAGCTTCAGAGTCAGCAGTAAACATGATATCCAAGGAGTCTACTCACCCAATGAAGATAAAACCTTTGACCATTTTCTACGAACCAAAAGGAGAGCTTGTGGAGGATAAAAACCATGCCAAGATGGTCATCGAAGTCCCTAAACCCTTCCCCTACAAAGACAACAAAGCTGTCCCATGGAACTACAACTGCAATGTACAAGTTTCGGAAGCGAAGAAATGGATAGCTGAATCTCAAGATGATGCTGCCAATATAACTGGTGTTGGAGGGATTACCCGCAGCGGACGCTGCTATTCACCGGAAGCATTCGAGAATCTCAAGAATGAGAAGGGAGAGGAAAAAGAGCAAAGTCCTAGAGAAGAAAAGGTACAACCTCCGGAATCGACAGATGGCTCAAAAAGATCGGTGACAGAAAAAGAAGCTGCCGAGTTCCTCAAGTTCATCAAACATAGTGAGTACAATGTAGTTGAGCAATTGAACCGGATGCCCGCTCGTATTTCACTACTATCTTTGCTCCTCAGCTCAGAACCACATAGGAACTCTCTGATGAAGATTCTGAACCAAGCATATGTGGATCATGATATCTCAGTTGAAAATTTGGACTACATTGTTGGGAACATTTCGGTGGGTAACATAATATCCTTTAGCGATGAAGAAATCCCTTCTGGAGGTAGAGGAAATTACAAAGCCTTGCACATCACTACCAAGTGTAAAGGTTGTACCGTCGCAAAGGTACTGCTTGACAACGGATCGTCCTTAAATGTGATGCCCATGAGGACCTTGGCCCGTTTACCCATCAACATGTCCTACATGCGAAAGAGTCAGATGATCGTAAGAGCTTTCGATGGAACAAGGAGAGAAGTAGTAGGGGACATTGAGATACCAGTAGAAATTGGCCCATGTACCTTTACCATTGAATTTCAGGTTATGGATATTGCTCCTTCATACAATTATTTGTTGGGAAGACCTTGGATACACATGGCTGGGGCCATACCTTCATCTCTTCATCAGAAGGTCAAGTTCATAGTGGAAGGGAAGATTGTCTGTGTTAACGGGGAAGAGGACTTACTCATAAGCAAGCCAGCAGATACGCCTTACGTGGAAGCGGCGGAGGAAGTGCCTGAATGTTCCTTTCGATCCTTCGAGTTCGTTAACACCACGTATGTGGGAGAAGGAACCACACCGCCTATTCCGAGGCTTTCCAAAACCACCAAGATGGTTGTTAGTCAGATATTAGGAAAAGGATACCGAGCAGGGGCAGGATTGGGAAAAGAACTGCAAGGTATTAGAAGTCCCATACGCACTACCAAAAATGAAGAAAGGTTTGGCCTGGGGTACAAGCCAACTAAGAAGGAAAGAGAAGAAATGATAGCCGAAAGAAGAAAAGAAAGGTT
The DNA here is from genome assembly GCF_053813885.1 of Theobroma cacao. NCBI lineage: Eukaryota > Viridiplantae > Streptophyta > Magnoliopsida > Malvales > Malvaceae > Theobroma > Theobroma cacao. Next base: position 32,797,329 of record NC_142643.1, read on the forward strand.
GGCTCGCTTTAAGGGGCATGAGTTGGAAATCCGAGGAATGACATATCCTCATCTTTACAAGACATTCCGATCTGGAGGTTGCATCTTTCCTGAATCACTCACCGTTGAGAACCAAGAATCAGTGTCAGCTCTAGGAGGGACTTTTTCTGATTTGTCAATATGTGCAACGGAGGAAGGTGAAGAACAGCCAAGAAATGCGGATGAGATTCCTACTACATACCTTGGGCCACCGAATCTAAAGCTGAGCAACTGGACCACCATGAGTTTACCAGTCACTTGTGATTCAATTTCAAAGTAATGCAAACTAAACATCCATGCTTATGCCCAAAAGCATTGGAATTTTATGTATCGGGCTTTTTATCATTTATCATTTTAATAAATTGACATGCGTAGTGCATTTCTCATATCTCCTCTCATAATTAATCATTTCCATTAGTGTCGTTTCATCCTTTTATTTTAACTATTTACCTATACAATAGCTCTACATATTTCAATTCCCTTTACCTTCCAGGATTCCAAATAATGAATGCAAAGATGATAATGACAGTGGTTTTGAAGTTGATTTTGAAAAAGGTACAAGTGTCAGTGAACTTGACAGTACAGAAAACGTGGAGGATTATGATTTAACTCCGGACTTGTTAAGGCTAGTAGAACAGGAGGGGAGACAAATTGTCCCACATCAAGAGATACTTGAAACAATTAATTTGGGAGATGAAGAAAATAAGAAAGAAGTTAGAATTGGTGTGACGTTGGTGTCAATGGAAAAAGAAAAACTAATAAAGCTACTTCATGAATATGTAGATGTGTTTGCATGGTCTTATCAAGATATGCCAGGACTCAACACAGACATTGTAGCCCATAAACTGCCTTTGAAACCTGAATGCAAACCGATTAAGCAAAAGTTGAGAAGAATGAAACCTGAAATGTTGTTGAAAATTAAAGAAGAAGTGAAAAAGCAGTTCGATGCAGGATTCTTGGAAGTAGCTAAGTACCCTGAATGGGTTGCAAATATTGTCCCAGTTCCTAAGAAAGACGGGAAGGTGAGAATGTGTGTGGATTATCGAGACTTGAATAGAGCTAGCCCAAAAGATAATTTTCCTCTTCCCCACATTGACACCCTTGTTGACAATACTGCCCGCCACTCCATGTTTTCCTTTATGGATGGCTTTTCAGGGTATAACCAAATTAAGATGGCACCAGAGGATAGAGAGAAAACTACCTTCATAACTATGTGGGGGACCTTTTGTTATAAGGTAATGCCATTTGGTTTGAAGAATGCCGGGGCAACTTATCAACGAGCTATGGTGACTCTCTTCCATGATATGATGCACAAAGAGGTTGAGGTGTATGTGGATGATATGATTGTAAAAGCTCGCAAAACAGAGGACCATGCGGCTAATCTTGAAAGATTATTTAAGAGGTTACGGAAGTTCCAGCTCAGATTAAATCCGGCAAAGTGCACTTTTGGAGTCACTTCAGGAAAGCTACTGGGTTTCATCGTCAGTGAAAGAGGAATAGAAGTTGACCCAGATAAGGTTCAAGCAATCCGTGATTTGCCCCCTCCCAAGACGCAAAAAGAAGTTAGAGGATTTTTGGGGAGATTAAATTATATAGCCCGGTTCATATCACAACTCACACTCAAATGTGACCCGATCTTCAAACTCCTTCGCAAACACAATCCGGGGGCGTGGAATGAGGAGTGCCAAGTTGCTTTTAACAAAGTTAAAGAATATTTGTTGAGTCCGCCAGTATTGGCACCACCTGTGGTCGGGAGACCCCTCCTCTTATACTTAACGGTAAATGAAGGATCCATGGGATGTGTGTTAGGGCAACATGATGAAACTGGTAAGAAAGAAAGGGCAGTTTACTACTTGAGCAAGAAGTTCACTGAATATGAGTCCAAGTATTCCTCGTTGGAAAAGATGTGTTGTGCTTTAGCATGGACGGCGCATCGACTCAGGCAGTACATGCTATATCATACCACTTGGCTCATTGCAAAATTGGACCCGATTAAATACATCTTCGAGAAACCTTCCTTATCAGGTAGAGTGGCAAGATGGCAAGTGTTATTGTCTGAATATGATATTGTATATGTGTCCCAGAAAGCTATCAAAGGAAGTGCAATCGCAGATTTTCTTGCAGAAAGGGTGGAAGAGGATTATGAACCAATGGAGTTTGAGTTTCCAGATGAGGACTTGATGTCAATATGTCAAACAAGTGGGGAGGAATCAGAGAAAGAGAAGTGGAAGATGTTTTTCGACGGAGCTTCGAATGCCTTGGGGCATGGCATAGGGGTCGTGTTAGTATCACCAGAAGGAGATTATTATCCCGTTATAGCTAAACTCAACTTCTATTGCACCAATAATGTAGCTGAATATGAAGCTTGTGTCATGGGCATTCAAGCAGCAATCGAGAGGAAAATTCACATTTTGGAAGTGTATGGGGACTCTGCTTTGGTTATTTATCAATTGCGAGGAGAATGGGAGACACGTGACTCAAAGTTAGTTCGGTATCACAAGTATGTATCAAAGCTGATTGAAAATTTTGATGAAATTTGCTTCAATCATTTGCCCCGAGAGGAGAACCAAATGGCTGATGCATTAGCCACACTGGCGGCAATGTTCAAAGTTGGTACCAATGTCAAGATCCAACCCATCATGATTAATCTTCGAGAGTGTCCCGCGCACTGCTCTAGTGTAGAAGAAGAAATAGACGGGAAACCGTGGTATCATGATATTGTGCACTATCTCAAATTTCAGCAGTACCCGGATCAAAGCTCAGAAAATGATAAGAAAACCATTAGAAGGTTGGCAATGAATTTCTTCTTGGATGGGAACATCCTATACAAGAGAAGTAGGGATCAAACACTTTTGAGATGCGTGGATTCAGCCGAAGCTCGGAGAATAGTCGAAGAAGTTCACGAAGGAGTTTGTGGAGCACATGCAAGTGGACATAAGTTGGCAAGACAGGTCATGAGGGCGGGGTATTACTGGCTCACGTTGGAAAGGGATTGTATAGACTTCGCTCGAAAGTGTCACAAGTGTCAGATATATGCGGACAGAATCCACACCCCTGCTAATTCACTGCATGTATTGACATCACCATGGCCATTCTCAATGTGGGGCATGGATGTGATTGGGTTGATAACTCCGAAGGCATCAAATGGGCATCGATTTATTCTGGTGGCAATTGACTACTTCACTAAGTGGGTAGAAGCATCATCTTATGCCAATGTGACCCAGAAAGCGGTATGTAAATTCGTCCAAAAAGAAATAATATGCCGCTATGGTCTCCCAGAAAGGATCATCACGGATAACGCTAGTAACCTCAATGGTTCGATGATGAAAGAGGTTTGTGCCAAGTTCAAGATCAAGCATCACAATTCAACACCTTATCGCCCAAAGATGAATGGAGCAGTGGAAGCAGCCAACAAGAACATCAAAAGGATAATTGAAAAGATGACAGATATATACAAAGATTGGCATGAGAAGTTACCTTTTGCTTTGCATGCTTATCGCACAACAGTCCGAACTTCCACGGGAGCTACACCGTTCTCTTTGGTGTATGGGATGGAAGCAGTTTTGCCAATTGAAGTGGAAATTCCTTCCCTTCGGGTCCTCAAAGAAGTACAGTTGGAAGAAGCCGAATGGGTTAATGCTCGTTATGAGCAATTGAATCTCATAGAAGAAAAAAGGTTGACAGCACTTTGCCATGGGCAGTTATATCAAAAGAGAATGATGAGGGCATATGACAAGAAGGCACACTCTCGACAGTTCCGAGAAGGAGAATTAGTATTGAAAAGAATTCTCCCGAACCAGCATGATCTTCGCGGGAAATGGACACCAAATTGGGAAGGACCATTCGTCGTGAAGAAAGCTTTTTCAGGAGGAGCACTAATTTTGGCGGAGATGGACGGAAGGGAGTTTTCCAACCCGGTAAATGCCGATGCTGTCAAGAAATATTTTGCATAAAAAAAATAATAATAATAAAAAAAAAAAAAAAAGAGAAAGAAAATTTTCAAGTTGAAAACCTGAAAAGGCAGCTTGAATTTGGGAGATGTGTTTAGGGCGAAAACCTGAAAGGGCGGTCTAGACACGGAAAGGTCCAAATACTACAAAAGCTTAACACAGAAAGGGTGAAGCTCATGATCCGAGATGTTCATACAAAAGGCAAGGGAGCTGACAAATGTGCCTATTTCGGGATAAAATTTTGAGACTACTGTTAATATCTATCGAAACAGTCATTAAGAAAGGACTATATCCCATTTGTATTAATCAATTTTCCCTTGTTCCTTGTCATTATACTTGATTGTAGAAACTTCACTTTTTTCTAATGAAAAATAGCCTTTCACTCCCAACAATGCCCTCATTTCCATTCTGCCAAAAGAGGAGATATGAGTACATTGCATTGCATTTGCCATAAAATTAGAATGATACTTAATAAAGAGCATGATAAAGTAAGAAATGTTTGCAATATGTGGAAAAAAGGATCATAATTGACAGGGAATGAAATGGAGTCTAGGAAGGGAAAGAAAGGAATGGAATTAGCAATAGAATGGAACACAGTTAAAATGTGAAGAGTGATTGGAACATGCATATGATAGAAAAAGAAAACAGTTATGAGCAATGAATTGAGGAAGACGAGAGATCAGAAATGTGATCAATTCATCCCCCATTGATCAAAGAAAAGGCTCTAAAAACACTAAAAAAGGGAAACTAATGAAGATGAATTGACATGTTCAAAATTTTAAAACAATTGAAAAATAGGGAAATTTATCTCTAAAATCATAGGAATTTCAGATGAGGAATTGGTTATTTTTCACCATTTCGGAAAAATGAAAAAGTTTCGTTGCCTCAGTTTTGAGGAGTTCATATTAAGGTTTCAGTGCCTCAGTTTTGAGGAGTTCATATAAAAGTTTCGTTGCCTCAGTTTTGAGGAGTTCATATTAAGGTTTCAGTGCCTCAGTTTTGAGGAGTTCATATAAAAGTTTCGTTGCCTCAGTTTTGAGGAGTTCATATTAAGGTTTCAGTGCCTCAGTTTGGAGAGGTTCATTTTAAAAGTTTCGTTGCCTCATTTTTGGGGAGTTCATTTTTAAAGTTTCGTTGCCTCAGCTTTGAGGAGCTCACTTTTAAAAATTTTCATTGCCTCAGTTTTGAGGAGTTCATCTTAAAAGTCTTGTGACCTCAGTTTTAAGGAATTTATAAAAAAAATATATATATATATGAATATAAATATAATAATGATAATAATAAATATATATATAATAAAATTTGATAAGAGAATTAAAGAATTTAGTCAAATACAGTGTCTACGTCTTTGCACTATTTCGAATTTTCGAAAAGCTCAAAGAGGGGCAGCTGTAGACACTAGATTAAAAATACAATGAACAAAAAAATGATGGAAAGAAAGGGAGAGAGGTACGACTGGCAGGGTGCGGACGCACCCTGCCAGGCACCTCTCTCACCTGCCAGACGCGAAAAATTCGCTTCTGGCAGGTTAGTGGAACTTGCCCCTGGGTGCCCAGGGACAAGGCAGTAGTGGAGCGCCCCCTCCAAAACCCAGAAATCGGGTATAAATGGGAGGGGGAGAACCTGCAGCAAAAGGGGGCTTTCAAAAACGATGGAGAGCAACCAAGGAGCAGAAAAATAGAAGAGGAAGGAGAGCTGGGCAGAAAAATAGAGAAGAGAGGGAGAGGTGTTCTGCTGCCGGCGCAAGAAGAAGGAGCATCGAACGGAGGAAGAGAGAGAGGAGCGGCGGCTGGCGCGGCACCAGAGAGAGAGGAGCAGCGGCTGGCGCGGCACCAGAGAGAAAGGGAGCAGCAGCAGCGAAGATCTGGCGCGAGGGGAAGGAGCACCGAACGGAGGAAGAGAGAGTGGAGCGGCGGCTGGCGCGGCACCAGAGAGGGAGGAGCGACGGCTGGCGCGGCACCAGATCTGCAAGTGACGCAGTGCCAGCGACAGTGAAAAATAGAGAAGGAGAAAGGGAGAAGAATGGTGCGTGAAGAAAGAGGGAGGGTCCAAAGATTTAAAATGGCACCGTTTTGACTCACCCCAAGACCCCTTTTGATTACAAAACGACACTGTTTCGGTGTTGGAGGGTGTGGCTATTCATAACAAGGTAAATTTTTTCATTTTTATTATAGATATATTGGCTTGATTTTGTGGTGCTAAGTTTGACTTAAAATATATATATGTATATATAAAATAAAAAAAAGAAGCTAATTGGTTTCGTTAGAGTATTAATTTAGCTAAAGAACATATAATATTTAGCGGATTGTTTGTTTTAAAATATATATATATAAATATGGGAAAAGATGAAATGTGGAACATATTTATGAGATTCATAGTCATGAAAATTTATATAGAGATAATAAGAGTGAAAATAAATTAGGGAGAACTAGAATTAAAATATGATGAAACAAAAATGTGGAAAAATCAAATTAGGTAAAAAGGTAGTTCTATATAAACGGAGAAAGAACAAAATAGAAGGAGATAAAGAACAATTTAATATAGATAAGATAACTGCTCAATTTGATGCCGATGATGGGATAATCGATCGGGATGCGAGAAGTCGCAATCCCGAGCTTATGTTCCCTAGGCTCGGAATCCGAATCAAGGCCCCACCAGTACGATGGGAGGGTCTCGTTTTTAAGATTCCGAAATCCTTAATAAATAAAGAGCTTGATTATACAACAAAAATTATTACTTGATGAAATTAATTGATAAAAAATAAATAATAAGTAATAAAATAATGATAAAATGATAACAATCCAAATATATATAATAATTAATTCGTGAAAATACAATATATATGACATTAAATAAGTAAATAAATAAATTAATAATAATAAAAAATAATAACTAATTTAAAAGTAAGCATCGAATATTAAATGGCATAAAGAAATGCGAAAATAATAAATAAAGACCTTAAGCATTAGGTTTGAATAAAAATCGCTTATGAAAAATATAATAATAATAATAATATAAAAATATATATAAAATAGCACGATAAAAAAATATATAATTTTTATTCATTAAAATAACATAGAATTATAAACAATTCGTCTAACTATAAATGAAAAACAAAGAACTTAGGACAAAAAAATATAAAGTATAAAAAAAAATAATAATAATAATAATAAGAAATAAGGATAGGAAATAGGAAAATAAAATATATAATAAAAATAAAAATAATAAATGATAAAAAATAAAATAATAATAAAATTGTATTAGCATAACATATACATATTGCATCATACATATCATTGCATATCAATATTTTTGGTTTTCAAGCTTAAGCCCCGATAATGGGATCTTTCGGGGATCCTGCGAAGGCGGGTATTTCTCGAAAATTTCCTTAGGTGAAAAGATGTCCTCGGGTCCCACCAGTGTGATGGGAGGGCTCGAGAACCATCTTTAATAAAAGGCTTTTGCTCGAATTAGGTTCATTATGCACAAAATATTATTTTAAAAAGAAAACGTACGATGACCCCGATGACGGGAATTATTCGTCGAATTTGCGAAGGCGAGTTTCTCGGATAATTTCTTAGGTGAGAGAATATCCCGAGTCCCACCAGCATGATGGGCGGATTCGGAAAATATCCTCGATAAAAGGTTATTTGTCCGGCACTTTTATCTCACGCCATGCATTTCATCTCACCACCCATGTGCATTCCATTTTAGGTTAAATAGGAGATAAAAAAATAATAATTAAGGAAATCTAGTGAAATTAAAAATTAAAGCCCAATAGGATAATCTAAAAAATGGTACCGTTCATGGAACGGGCGTCCGAGGGGTGCTAATCCTTCCCCGGGCATAACCGTACTCCCGAACCTAGATCCAGAAAATTGTAGACCGGTTTAAGGTTCTTTTCGGTGGGTTTAAAATTAATTTAAGTTTGCATCGATTAGAATCGAGTCAATAGGTGGCCAATCACACCTATAAAAAAAAAGGATTGGTGGCGACTCCTAGTTAAATTTTTTAGTGAGTTTTCACATTCACGTCTAGCGGTCGGGTTCCCGGACCCGCACGTTACGACAGCACCGATTATAGACAAGAGGCTGCGTAGACTCTTTATCTTAGGAAACCACTTAGTATAATCCTAAATGACGTAAAGACTCATCATTGAAAGGATTATTGCTAATCAAATTCTAAAGGATAACAATAGATATAAGTGAAGTATTCAAGTTGAGTTGGAAATAAATACGAGGAGAAACTCAAGATTCCCTATAAAGGAGATAACAGGAGAAGTTGAGTATCGAATAAAAGATAATACCCCATCTTTTCTTTGAGTTGATAAGTGAAATTTTGAGGACAAAATTTTATTTTAAGGGGGGTAGTGTTGTCAAACCCTACTTTGTAAAATAATTATAATATCATTCACATGCTCGATAGAATGTTTGTATATTTAAGAAGTTCGAGAAATCGTTAAAAGACGATATTGCCCCTAATGGTACCATTGAGTCGATTAAGCCTCGAACTAGTTCAAATAGGAATTTTAAGGTGAAATTAAGAGTTTCACAAATTAAGGATGACTCAAAATGGTAATTCGGAGTTCGAAGATCAATTCGGAGTCAAATCGAAATTTTCACTATTTAGGGGCAAAATCGTAATTTTTCCACTCGTAGACAAAATTTGATATCTTGAGAGAATTTAGATCACATTTGAAAAATTGGAGAATGGTATGAGTATAAGGGATGAAAAATATGTCTATGGGCAAGTTTTCAGTTTTTGGGGTAAAAACGTAATTTTTCACTTTACGGGGGTAAAAGTGTAATTTTTAAAAATTTACTCCACTAAAACTTTGAAAAAGTCTAGAAATTTCATGGAAGACATGGATAAGTGAAGAGGATTGAGTGGTAGAAAAAGAAAGTCAAAAAGATGGCTAGAAAAAATAAAATAATAAAATATTTAAAAAGTAAATAAAATAATAATATTTTATTAAATCTATTAAAAGGCTTGAAAATTCCAGAATTCTTCATTTGGAGGGTCAGCCAAAACCAGCAGGAGAGAGAGAGAAATAAAAACAAACCCTAGAGTGAGAAAATTCAAAGAAAAAGTGTGATTTTTCAAGGAATCAAGTATTTAAAGGTATGATTTTTCAAGCTTAGCTTAAGATTTATCATTTCCATGCATTTTTCCTTATTTTTCATGGTTAAATTATGTGTTTTGATGATGGATTCAAATCTGATCATATGGGTTTAGAGAGAGAAAGTTGTTAGATTAATTTGATTTTGAACTATGTTAGTGTTTAGTGTTAGTTTAGCATGTTTATGAGTAAAACAACAAGAAAAATATTCATTTTCTCCATGAATTTCTCTAGGCCGAATCTAGCCAATGGTGTGTGAGGATGAGGTTGACTTTATTTTAAGAGAATTAGATGGAAAAATGATGAATTATGAGGTTGGAAATTAAATGGGAATTTTTGGTGCAAAAAAAATTGAAATTTTTACCCACTAGGGGTAAAAGCGTAATTTGTGGTCCGAATTGATAAATTGGACCAGATTCACAGTCATTGAGGTATTGTGGATATAATTGGATAATTGAAATTGAAATGGATGGAATTGGAGTTGAATTGGAGATTTTAGAAATTTACACCGTGTATAGGCGAGTTAGGTCGAATACTGTGATTAAGTGATTGTCCAAACATTTCACACCCTATCTAGTGCATACGCATGGATAAGAGCCTGAAATAATATATATTGATTTGACACAAATTATTAAATTTTTTGTGTCATGTATTGTGGATAGGTGGTGAGCTATCTGATACGGGGTAAAATACTACACCCGAGGATCAAAAATAGGAGTATATCTACTCCTAGTACAGTGAGTAAACTTACTATCGTCTTAATTATCTAGAGTAGATTTATTTAATTGTGTGATTTTATGGAAAAATGGTTTAATTGGAAAATTATTGTGTTTTATGGAAAAATGAAATTTTATAAAATAATTTTTAAAATTTTTTAAAAATTTAATAATGATTTCAAAAATAGAGTAATTGGAGACCTATACTATGATTGTGTTGTTTATCCATGATTTTACATAAAATGGCTTATGATAAATGTGGGTATGACTAGTTATTTTTATGATTTAAAGAATATGTGAACTGCTTTGATTTGCCTTGAATGTGTTAAGTGAGCCATGTCATACTATTGTGATTTTATTGGTTGGTGGATTATAAAGTGGGCACTGTAGTGACGGGGGTTCCGTGGGCCAACCTAATTAGAGGGGCACGGTTCTTAATTATTGAGCTTACCTCGATTGGAGAGGCGCGTAGAATAACTCCCGAGGTAGGATTTGACTACACTTCACGCTGACCACCACGTGAAATTGGGACTCAGCCAACGCCAAGGAACGGCTGTGTTGTTAGAGGTGAAATGTGTTTGTGTGTGTGACAATAAACAGTCTTGATGGTCTCGGTAAGATGCCTTCGTGGGGTATCCCTGAGAATGGATTTTTGGCAAGGGCCAAGTTTTTGAAAAGTGTATAAGCCATGTTGAGTAATTGGATGAAATCCAATTATTTATATGGGTTGGGATGAATTATTTTAATTGTCTCCTATTACTCGGCTTTAGATTATTTTGATGATGTCTGTCTACTCACTGAGATTTTATAATCTCACCCCTTCTTCCTATACATTTTTCAGGCTCAGAATAGGCAGTAGACTGTCAATTGCATCGAGAAGTAAATTTCGGAGTTGCATCTTAGAAAGCAAGGTTATAGACTTAAACCTTCTCAGTTATTTGGGGGCCCACGTGTCATTGTAATTTAAATTGCATACTCCAGTTTTCTATATTACAGTATGTATAAATTTATTTTGTTTTTATGTGCAGAAAATTAATTTTTTGATGTTTCAAAAATATACATATATATATATATTGTTTTACATTAAAATAGATTATATTAATTAATATTTTTAGTTTATTTTATTATTCAAAGTAAAAAAAAGAAAAGAAAAAAAGAGAGAGAAATGGAAAAACTGGTACGAAAGTCTTGCGAGGTCTCGAAGGGCATTCGGGGGAAGAATGTCTGTTGAGGCTTCGCGGCGGTTGTCAAGAGCTCGATGGGAGTTTCGGGTCGTGACATAATGGATCTATCATGTGGCATTAACTTCAAGTTTAGAGAAGATGGGCTTATTGTTTGAGATGGACACCATATGTAGGGGTAACAAACATATTACAAAAGGGGTAATGAACGGGGCATATCGTTTGCCTTGATACGATATTAAATTCATAGGACAAACATCAAATGTAACACCAATGGACTATAGGTGAAAATATTCTTATTGTATTTATGTGTTAAGATACTCTTAATTTAATTGATGTGAGATTTATTTTTATCATCACCTTAATATCCAAGATACCCAATGCCCGAATCTTAACTAATGTGAGATTTATATTTATCACTATTTTACTACTCGCCCTCACATCTAATATAATGGATCTATCACAAAGTGACCTTCATGTGTACGGACGATGCACCTATCTTGCAACATGGACTTCACATATAGGGGTAACAAACTTATCACGGAAAGGTCAATGAACAGGAGTAGTGCTTGCTATGATACTATATTAAATTTATTAGACCAAGCACCAACCTAAAAGCAATTGGCCATATAAGCGGAGTGGTTTTTGTCATATTTATGTGATCATGCTATCGTCAACTTAACTTATGTAAGATTCAATTTATCACCACTTTATAGCCTTTGTCGTAAATTGTTTGTCTTGTTTGACGTTTACAAAATTGCAACTCCGCAGATGGGTAGCCAAATAAAAAAATATTTAAATATAAAAAAGAGTATTAAGTACAAAATAATCAAAGTGAAAATAATTTTATGACATTTAAAAAATATATACAAAATAAATGAGAGAAAAGGGGTGCATCTAAAAAATTATAAAAACATTTGGCATGGCCTTTCTAGTCTTGGTAGGTATTTGAATATGGTATAGCCTGATGACCATACAAAATTCTAAATCAACGGAAATGCTGAAAAGGACATGGATGACATGACGTTGGTCAAATATACTTATGTGTCGCGCGGCAAACTTAAAGAAGAAATGGTGTAATAGAAGCAAAAAATGACGTACAAGTGTATCGGCAGAGAAATTTCCAGTGCAGTGTACTGGATAAACAACATGTCGCCTATTTTGCCCTCCAACCGAGTACATAACAAACAAGAAACAAGGAACAGTATATTGACGTACATGTTGGTATAACATAGATTATAAATTACTGTAATATGTTGTGCATACGTAAAACTTATCTCATATTATTTAAGCTAAATGATATGGGAAATCTAAAATTAAAAGAATCGAAATTAAATAAAGGTATGAATTTGGTTTTATAATATAGGTTTTGCCATTATATATTGATGTACATATCAATATTTTTTTTTTAAAAAGCATCTATAATGGATTCATTATTAAAATGAGATTTACAAAAAGTTAACCAAAACTCGGTAATAAGGCAAAACAAGATCAGCGGGACACTAGAAATCCCTGTCTTGATTTGTTCTGCGTTTGTACTCAAGATAAACCCACGACCTGGTTGCCATTAGGATCACCCAAAAACACAGATAGCCGACGAACAACCCAACATCAGAAAAATAAGAAACAGCTAAGGATATATCATCCCATAGCAACCAAATTTTACCTATCTTTACAAAGACCTATTCATTGAATTAGAAGTCTCTACGGTGCTCACAAGATTTCCAGAGCCCAAGAGACAGCATCACTCTAACTGAGCGCCCCGCCCCAAAAAACCCTTGAGAAACGTTGCTTCAAAACACGTAGCATCCAGACTTTCATACCTCCCATATAACTCACCGCCAAAAGTATTTTAATCTTCCCCATCCAATCTTCAAGATCCAAGCAATAATCTGGTTTTGTTGACAACAAAGTCGCCTATGAAAAGATCAGAGTCCTTGCACTGCAATTGAAAGCATGCATGGAGGTGCAATACCAGATGGCCTGCATCTCAAATTGGGATAGTCGGTTTCGCAGACACACTTGATGCAGTTACTGGCAGTAAAAGCATATGAACCCTTTGCAACTATTAAGCTCTCGTTATACCACTTCAAGTTAGCAGATGAACAAGCACTATATATATGGTAGAATTTATTCCAACCTAAAGGCAAGAAAAAACTTAAATTTAAAAAGGATAACTCATCTAAAATCTCATAACAATAGGTACAAAGCCTAAGATATTAACATACACATTACTATCTACCAAAAAAAAATGTTACAATATACCATATTAAAAAAGTAACTGAGGAACAAAAAAGGGTTAAGGCAGGTTGTCCGTGACAACCTCTCAAGTCACAATGAAGATCTTGAGTTGGAACGCTAGAGGCGTGGGTCAACCTCTAGCTGTTCACTATTTGAATGAACTGACCGAAAGATATAAACCTAATGTATGTTTATAATGGAGACCAATTAAACAAGCCGAGAATAAAATAGTAGCGAGGAGTTGGGGATTCTCAGAGGTTGAGGCGGTGTCAAGTGAAGGGAACAATGGACGTTTACTTTTAATATGATTGTTTAAAAGTCATTACTATGAATGCAAATCTAATCCATTGTTAGGTCTATTACTTCTTTTGGCTTACTTGTTGTTATGGTAATCCTGCGCATCAACGATGAAAAGATGTCTGGGAAGAAAAGATGGATGCTAATTGGAGATTTCTACCAGGTCCTTTCATTGCAAATCAACCTTTGTTTCAAGAGCAATCAAATTGCGGGCATGAAGAATTTTAGGAATGCATTATTCAATGCAAGCTTATGAACATCCCAACCATTGCCCAACAATTCACATGGACCAACAATAAAGAAAGCATAGATACAACTTGGCAAAAACTTGGAATTGGAAATATATGACCATGCTACACTGCACAATCTTCTATAGTTCAATTTGACCTTGGTTCTTTTCCTCCTTTGTACTGCTCAGGATGCTATTATATCACAATGTACATGTATTTAGCTATCATGAGCAAAATACATGAAAAAATTAGCAAATGTATTGATCATTATAATGAAACCTACATTTTATTATGATAAAATATACATTAACTAAATTATTATATATAAGAGACATACAAAAACATTCGTAGAAGTTAATATAATTGTAATGTAGTATATATATTACTAGTGCTATTCATATTATTATAATAAAATATACATGTGATGCCGCCAATATTTCTTATTTTGTGTCTAAATATACGATAAACTATCAAATACATCACACATGAGTGGAAAAATTGCAACCATTACACTTAGCCTTCATTTTCTGTTCTCATTACCTCAAACTTTCATTTCGTTCATGTCATTGCACTTATCCGTATTTAAGCACTTTATGGAGATTTTACAAATGTTGCTGACAACTGACGAGCGTGGCCATGCGGTCAATGTCTTAAGGCAGAAGCTACTTTAAAGCATGCTTTCGAGCGATCAAAAGTCCATGTCGTGCGTTGTGGTCCATCAGTTGGAGGTGCCATTTTGGATCATCACGTATCTCAAATCTTTTCATATTTGGTTTCCAAATTGTAATCAAAATTAAATCAGAAGGTTATAAATGTATACAAAATCTTTGGAAAGCTTAGATGGAAATAATCAAGTTAAATACATCTCAAAATCTTTTTTAAAAAGTAAAAATCTTTGAAATAAATTGTAAATATTGATATCTCATTTAAGAGTATAGATGCTTATCAAACAGAACGTTTCTTAAGATATTTAGGATCTAAGTATCAATATTTATGCTATAAGTATCTATACTTGTAACACAGTATATTTTTTAACTTCAAAGTATCGATATCTTTTTTCGAAAGTATCAATACTTGCCAACCCAACATGTGTTCTTGGGCAATTTGATGAGCATGTAATGATACCTCATTCAATGGTATCGATACCTCCTTAAATTTTCAAATTTTAGCTTTAAATCAATTTTTCAGATCCCAAACAGAGTGTGTAACTATTCCATATCCAAAACATAGCAGAAAAGATATTAAAATAAAGGTTACCTCAAACTAATAATCCAAATAGTTATAATTAGCTTTCATCTTTAAAAGCAAAGTCATAAAATCATCCTTTCAAGTCTTAAACATCACTTAACAAAACTTAGACATTTATGGAGCGCTAGCTTAAGAAGAACTAACAGAAACAGAGGATAGGGTTTTGTCCCCATTATCTGAACATACAGGGGGTGTCATAATACCAAGACAGTTCAGTGCATATAGCCATCGACTTTATAACTAAACAAAGGATGGGGTATCGTCCCCATTATGTAGACATAATAGAGGGTGTCATCGCACTAATATAGTTCGTTGCATATAGCCATTGACCTCAAGCAGAACATATCATTGTGCGTAATGGTTAACGTTTATTGTTGCTAACTACAAGTCTTTGACTTAATAGGCTCCACTAAAAACTTATTAAAACATATTTCGTTTAAACTTATTAGAATTGAAAATTCATTGGGTGAAATCATTCACCTATGCAAATGGATACGTTGAGACATGAAATCATTCGATGTCATCAACTCAGACTAATTTACTAAAAACAGAGTATCCCTATACTAGGATCGTTTCAAAATATCGTTCAACATAAACTTCGAAATCAGAACATTCTTAAAATTCATAGACAAACTTTAGATTTTTGAGATATAAAATATTTAAGATGCTTGTTTCCTATACGCAAAACTAAATACATAATAAACATATTTACATAACATAAACATATACTTTATCAAACGTATTTAAACACCAAAAACATCGTCAAATCTTTTTCCATAATCCAAGCTTTATCGAAATCAGAATTTAATGCAAATTTATAGACAAGGCATTAATTATATCAAAATAATTAAATACGTCATATCTATTCACTTAATTTAAGAGTGTCGTTCTCTTCGCGCTTTCAACATTGAAACTCTATCAATCCAAGTTCCTAAATCCTCCAACATAACTTATCAATGTATAGTCAACATCAACATCTTCTCATATTTTCATCAATTTCGTAATAACCTATTTATTCCTTCAAAAATTTCTTCAATTGCTTTATAACGTAAAATCGGTGTCTAAATCCTAGTCTAACTTTGGATTACAGTGCAACTAATTAGAGTTCTTTTGTAATCTTACCTTTGTGAGCATGAGAGAATCAAAACCACCTAAAACCTATAGCTTTAGAGAGAGTAATGGATTTTCAAAAATTTATTGAATTTGGAAATTAAAACTTGAAATTAGATGTTTAAGGTGTTAAAATCTTACCTTTAGGATGATTAAAAACAAAAATCTAAGCTCCAAGCTAAGCTTGTTTGGTGAGAAAATGAGTTAGAAGTTGAGAGAAAGAGAGACAAGAGAAAACAGAGGCTTAGAGAGTAGAAAGAGAGTAAAAGACGTCTAGGGGTTTTTTTTTGAAGGGTTTAGGAAATTAAAAAACTTGTGAAAAACGATTTTTCCTTTAGTTTTTTTGAAATCCGAGGCATAGGTATTGATACCTTAGGTTTAGGTATCAATAGTTTTCCTTTTCTGGACAAATGTATCAATATTCACAAAATAATATTGATACTTGTTCTTCAAGAGTTCATTCTAGGGTATTAAAATATTTTTGAAAAGGCCGTTTTACTTTTATTTTTTTAAATCTGAGGCATAGGTTTCGATACCTTGGGTATAAATATCAATACTTTTCCCTTTCTAGACAAATGTATCAATAATCACAAAATAAGTATCCATACTTGTTCATCAAGAGTTCTTTTTGGGTTTCAAGTATCAATATCTCATTCAAAGGTATCGATAGTTATAGCACAAAACGTAATTTATGTTTGAAACAAGGCCAATTGACCTTCTCTAAGTCTTATATTTCAAATAGGCTTAGTGATTTTATAAAACATGCATTTTTTAGACTATAAACATTCAGAATTTCAAACAAAAAACATTAAATCTATAGCTCACCAAGCTAAGTTCCATTTCTACCCTTAATTCAAGATTGAGGTTTCACAAATTAATAATCCATAAATTCATCAAAACTATTATCCAAATATTGTTAGGTCATTTGATGCATGAATATACAGAATTGGGTTAGGTAAAATATCAAACCCACAAAGTTATAATGAAATTATACTTTTTTATTAGTTTTAAATGCCTTTTAGTGCTGTCATGAAGAAAGAATGAGGCGGAAAAGGATAAAGTGGTAATAGCCAAGGCAAGGTTGATGGTGTCACTAAGGGATGCCCAAGACCTATGAGGATTGGTGGAATCATGAGGAATGATCAAGGGGAAATGAAAGTCACATTTTCCAAACCCATAGGAAGTTTATATTCCACTTTGGCAGCGAGGGAGGCATTGATGATTTTTTTCAACACCGAAAGGAGGCAAGATTACTCGCTAATTATTGAAAGTGATTCAAGCAAATCTGAAGTGGTTACAAATTTTCTGATACAACACCTTGGAGATTGAGACAATGGTTGACTCAAATTAGGCGACTAAAATAGAACTTGGTGAATTGGGAGATCATATATGTTTTTAGAGAAGCCAACCAAAGGGTTGACAATCTTCCGAAAGAAAGAGTTCGCCTTCATAACAAGATGCTATGAATGTACTTGTTGTAGAAACAGATCACTCATCAAAAGATAACCCACTGCACCATCATGAAGAAAAGCATATAGCAGCACTACAACTACAATTCATGTGTGCTAAAAATTTACACAAAATCACTTCTACAGATTTGTACAAATAGCATCCCTGAATCATAGTTCACATGTGCAGAAAAATTAGCACAAAATTACCTTTGTACTGTTAGAAAAACTTTCCATATAAAATAGACCATTTACTTTGTAAAAGTAGAGAGCTTGTTTACATCAAAACATAAGAGAGAAAGTAACAAATCTTACATTGCACTTCTTATCTTCTCTTCTTTTGTTGAGTTTTTCTACACAGTATTACAGCTTATAAGGACAAATTGGTAGTCCTAATTTTCTACCTCCTTTGTCAGATTTAGTTGTAGAAGTAACCTGCTTCTCATTCTCTTTCTACTATCACCTTCCTCTACCCTTTTCTTTTTTCTTCTAAAATTTCACTCCTCTTTATTCTGATCTCTATCTTCTCCTTCGTAATTTCAAAATCCAATCATTAAAATCTAACCTATAATTTCTTCTACGATGTCATTTGGCACTATTGTTCCCCTAAAATTTAATTCATCCATATCTTTTATTCTCTCTTATTAGCATTGCCCATTCCTATTCTTCTTCAAGTCTATTCCTTCTTTCCATTGACTTTCTTAAGTGCTCTTCTTTTTGCTATTAAACTTTTTCAAATTTTAGTCTTATAAAATTCATCAAGTTTCTTTCTTTCTTCTATTAAAATTCTTCAAGTATTTTTTCTATTTAATTTCATCAAATATTTTTCTTCCTTCTATTAAACTTCTTCAAGTCTTTTGCTTCCTTCTATTTTATTTTTTAAAAAATCTTTTTAGTTTCTTCCATCTACCTCACATAAAACTATCTTTCAAAGTTTCATCTATCTTCTTCTTCTGCTTTTTCTTTTTTCTTTTATTACTTAAATGACATCATCAAATATCCATATCCTTCAACTCTCGATGTTGGTAATTTTGTCTTAATCCGTCTCAATCAGATTAATTTTCTCATTTGGAAAACCCAAATCATGGGATTAACTTAAAGATAAGATATGTTAAGATTTATTGATGGCAAAGGGACAATGGCATGTAGTAGATAGATGTACCAGAGTTATCAACAAAGGTATCATCATCTTCTTCTGTTGTTCGTCCTTGAGATTTTTAACTTAATTGCTATTGATTGGGTATTCTATCTCCCTTATCAAATAGCTCGTCCTTGAGATTTTTAACTTAATTGCTATTGATTGGGTATTCTATCTCCCTTATCAAATAGCAATCAAGTTGGAAATCTCAATTTCAAGAGAGAATCTCAAGGGCTAGCCACAGAAGAAGATGATGATGATGATGATGATGACACCTCTATTGAAATCTTGGATAACATGCCACCAAGTAAGAACATAAGGAAAGAATCACCATTACTAGTTCATGATTGAAGATGATTGGGTATTTTTTCCAACCATCCTGCAACCATATCTCAACATTAGTATTAGGATATTTATGAGGTGTGTGACACAAGCGCTGTTGAAGCACACTTAGGGGGAGCTTATAGCAGAAGCTCTTAAAACTAAATACAAAACAGTTATGACACTTTTGGATTCGCAGAATGAAATAAATGAGGAATAGAATTATATTTTGTGACAATAAAATAGTATAGAAATAGTTATTAGTTTGATTCATGGAATGAAATTACCATTATGATATTATTTAAATGTTTGGTTGGTAAAAATAGTTTTGGAACAACAAAAGAACAAGTGATAAAAAGATAAATTACCCTTTAATATAATCTATGTTTTTTCATTTAAAATATTTATTTTTTTATAATTTATTAAAAATATTAATAAATTTTTAAATAAAACTTTAATATAATTTTTCATTTTATTTATTTTATTTTTTAAATATTAATTAATAATTTAATTTAATTATTTAATTTGAAATATATAAATAAAAATTTAAAAAATTTTATTTTAAATTCATTTTGATTTTTTCTTTTATTCTTGATCCGTCGACAACCGAAGATGTGTCGATGCATTAAGAATGCTGATCTGGCACTCCTTATGACCTGATCTAGTCGCTAAAGTGTTAGATCAATGCTTCTTATGATCGAATCTGGCTGTAAAGCACCAGATCAATGCTTCTGATAGTACAATCTAGTTGTGGAGCACTTGCAGCGCTTTTGTGGCTAGATCTGATAATGGACATCAGATCCGATACTTCCTTGATCAGATTTGGCTATGAAGCGCCATATCCATTGCTTTCTTAGTCAAATCTAATCGTGGAACGCCAGATTGACATTTCCCACAACCACATGCAGCAGTGGAGGCGCTGGTCCTGTCATCGCCCTTTTCCATCCTCCGTTGTCCTCGAGTGGTGCAGGAAATTTAAAGAGGGAAAGAGTGAGGCACATAAGTAGAGAGAAATAAAAAGAGGAAAATAAATAGATTTTGTCTTATACAAGATAATAATTTATAAAATTGATTAAGGACATTTATATTCAAACAACTTTTTTATCCTATTCCACTACCCAGGGGGGATCTTGACTTTTCTGACCTCTCAAGGAATGATCATTTAGTGAACAAAACAACATTATAAAAAGAGATTAGGAATAGGGGGAATGGTCATTCCATCCCCCGATTAAACATGCCATAAGTAAATTTGTATTAAGCTTCTCGAATTTATAAATGTTAAACACACCGACTAGTTAAGAAAGCAAAGTGCAGTAGATAAATAAAATAAAGCAAAGTGCACAAGTTGTAATGGAATGTTCATTCTCCAAAGCAACCCAAATCAATGAAACAGCAAACTTAAACTCAAGCACAGAAAAGATTAATCCACCAAAGCTCTCGCTACTGATTGTTTTGTTTTGCCACCAATTCACTGCAATGAGAGAGAGAGAAACATCGTTAACTGAGAAATTGGAATAAAAGAAGTAACTTGTTCTTTTTTCTTTCATCCTTACATTACAAATGCCAAACGTAATAGGAGATTTAGCTGCTTAATGTTTTTGCTTTATTGATTAGCCATCTTATCTTGGGGAAAAAAATTTTTGACAAGCTATGTTGATTTGCTTAAATGTATAAAGGAAAAAAAAGGGTAAAAGTATGATAAAACATTACCGAAGAAGTTGAGTGAGGCTTGCAGCTTTGTTGAAATCATTACTTTCTCGTGCTCTTAAGATTTGAAACATTAGACCAAGACGGAGTCGCGTGTTGCGACTTTGCTTAATTATAAGGTCAGTCTCCGTACGCAGTTGCTCACATTCATAATGAATGGCCTCAAACTTTTCTCTAACTTCCCTTTGTCCCCTTTTTATAATTTCCTGCTCCTTTCTTATCTCATTCGTCTCCACTTTTAGTCGTCTCATACTCGCATTTAATCTTTTCAATTTTTTTCTCTGAAAATCAAATGGTCTCATAGAAATCAGTGTTAATAAGAAAGATGTGGTGTTGAACATATCTAAATAGGGCCAGAGCTAGTTAATTTTTAATAATAAGGCCAAAGATAAAAGAAAATAAGGGGTAAAAATTTTTAAAACTAAAATTTTGAACTTAACAAATAATCAAAAAATTTATAATAGATAATAATTTTATATAATATGTAAATGAAAAGGAATGGAAAAAGAAATACTTATAGTAGTTTTTTAGAAAAATTGTGCTCGACAATATTTTTTATATTCAAATTTATCAATTATTGACTCTGTACTAAAAAAGTTAATAATGTTTTTTTCAATATAAATAACTAAATTATCTGAAAAAAATTCATCATTTAGTTTGTTCCGAAATCTTATTTTCACAATTTTTATTGTTAAAATGACTAATTTTGTAATTACTGTAAAAATTGGAAGAGTCAAAATATGATAAATTAATCTATCAATCAATAATAATTTCTTGACTTTCCTATTTTACTAATCTCTTGCACAATTAGTATTCTCATAATAATGATAGGAATTCATATTTTAAATATATAATATATAAAATATTTAAAAATTTTTGAAGATTAAATATTTTTCTTATCTATTCTCATACTAATGGTATTAATTAATGTTTTAAATGTATAAAACATAAAAAATTTTAAAATGTTTTAAGTTAAATATTTTTCTTTTCTGTTATGATATGAATTAATGTTACTTTTCAAAAAAAAAGTAGGAATTAATGTTTTAAATATATAATATATAAAATATTTTAAAAATTCTGGGGGGGCCATGGCGCCTCCATAACAACACAACCCGCCGGCCCTATCCAATTCAGTGTTGACTCATCAACCACGTTGCATTATCTTATTTTTCTTTAATTTACTCATAATTATATAAATTCTTAATTTAAAAGTTTCCCTTCCTTCGCCCTTCTTTTTTCTTCTCTCTGCTGTTTCTTATTTCCTATATACACCTACATACATACATCTCTCTTTCTCTGAAGCAATATCTATGTCAATGAGCCTGTACTTGTTGGCCGCTCCCCTTCTTCCCCCTTTTTTTTTTTTTCTTTTCTTCTTTCTACTCTCTGTTATTCTAACAGACAGATGCTATCTCTCTCTCACAAACAGACAGAGAGAGAAGCTTCCCTCTTTCTACTCAGTTTATTTGTTGCGTCTCTACCAGCAGCGTGTGCTATATAAATATCGCTACTTTATTTCGTTTTTCTATTTGTAAAAAGAAGATTTTAATTCAGTTTTTCAATAATAAATATATACTTCTGAGTACAATAACACCCTTTCACCTCTAGCTGAGCTCTCCTATTTATCTATCTATTTCTTTTTGCTTTGCTATGCCTCTTCCTTGGTTGTATACATGCTAGCGTTGGAAAGCCTCACTGACTGCAAATTCTCCCTCTCTAAAAGTTTTCCAGTTAAAATAACTTAGCACCTAGGTTGACACATGTGTGTGTATATATGTAAATATAAATCTATCAACTGCATGAATAAAAAGATTCTACTAACAATAAAATCTACACATATAGAAGTTTGAGCACAAATTATTATAAAATGCTTCTTCGTAATCATGCATAACATTTTACTTTGTACTGAACTACGTAAATCACAATGTTTCAACAAATTATGACATTATTTTTTTTGCTCATATTTGATTATCTTTATGACGATGTACTTGTTATGATTTTGATTTGTTAGAGTTGGTTGTTCCAATAATATGTCATGCTCTTTATTAACGAAAATTAAGAAAAGAATGTTATCAGTTGCATTTTTTCATGAACAGAAAAATTTCATGAAAAGGGTTGAATAACACAATGTTTTTCGAGAGATATATATATAGATATAGTTTTTCCTCCAAAAAATGCATAGCATTTGAGAAAACGACATTCATATATGGCACTGGTAATAAGGAAAAGGAGTCTACGCATAAAAAAGGCAAAGGGAAATATATATACCCGAAGCTTCTTATTCCTCTGCGACGATTTCATTGCTGTGGCGATGCAACGATGTTTGCTTGGACTATGCAGGCTTTTCATGGCAACATAAAAGGACTTCATTTTTTTTTTATCGTAAACTCCGTTGGATGTACAAAGTGCTCAATATAGTCTTCAACTTCCTCCTGCACTATGGAATTAAGAGTTTTCACTTTAAATAGAGAACTTCCGTGTATGAGTATCCTTCACGGACCGATATTGCAGACTCTGACCCGCAATTGAATGATTGTTTGTTTTGCTTACTTTCCAGCTGCACAGCTTTGAAAGCATCTCTCGTTCTGGTATCGTTCGATAGTCGGCAGTACATCGTTCGAACTCGACAGCACTGATGGACAATACTTTATTTTCAAGTATTGAAGTTTCTTTATCACTTTAGAGAAACAAATAGACATAAATTAATGCACCTTTCGACTTTCTATTTCGTCAATTTCAAAGAAATGAAATGGATCTTGCTTTTACAATGCATGCTGCCTTTGGAATTCATTTTGTTTGAATTCATACTTTAATAACAATTTGTTTGGTTAATACTTTTGTCTCAAATGTTTGCTCACCTTAACATGACAAATAGTTATTAGATAAACTCAAATGGAAGGTCAACTAATTTATGGGCCAAGTAATTAATTTAGAAATATGGTATTACAGTCAAATAAATAAATTGTTACTACCTCAGGTGAGATACAAGTATTGATGTGAATAGTATATTTTTTTTTATTTTAAAGATAAAGAATTTCGAAATCAAATATTCAAGTGCGTTAATCATCTTATACATATAAAGTACATTCGGCTAAGATTGTCATATGGAAAAAAAAGTACATTTGGCTAAGATTTTCACATGGAAAAACAGCTGGTTATCACGATTATATATACTCATAGTGGACACTCGAATCCAGCATTGTCCATGACAGCGAATTACTTATGTTAGGCACGAAACATGCCCACCGAATATGTCCACCGACTTGCATAAAATAAGCATGTTCCAATTCCCAACGGCTCATTAACTCGACCAATGGTTTCTTTATTATGTCCTTACTCTTTGCATTGTTTTTGTTTTTGATGAATGAGAATTTTATTCATATTAACAAAGTAGGGGTAAAGCCTGCTATCAAAGAATACATCCAACAAAAAGAATTCAGTCAAAACATATAGACCAACTATATATACTGAACAGAAGATAAAAACAAAAAGAAAATACAATTATTTGGAAAGGATATCTTCACTTAGATGATTAGCTTCTGCACAGAACCTTGTTTCTTGCCGAGAAGCTGTTGATACTTCATCAAATTATGTCAGCAGTAGATGTGTAGTGAATGCTTCCGAAACCTACTAAGGCGTAGCTTTTGTTAACATCGTTTGTTGAGTCAATTCTATGATTTGTGATATGCAAGTTATTTATTTTCCTTAACACCCACGTTTAAGTTGTGGAAATTATCTTGTAGGTTTTTGGAAAAACAGCAAGAAAAATACTTCTTAATCCTCCATTTTTGTTCTTACTATTATCTCTCTTTATGTGACAAATCTTCATTGATTTAATTTTAAATATTGTATTTGTGTATAAGTTAACTAACTTTTGAATTATCTGATGAAATTTTGTCATATCAAGAGAGATAAAAAAGAGGGACAAATGTGCAGGATCAACATTATTTTTTGGATAAATCATTTCAAGACTAAGAAATTGATATAAGTTTTATAATTCTCATTATTTTTTGGTGTGGTCTCGTGGAGGAAGAATGCCATCATATTCTACTTCATTGCCGCTTTTCTTAAGAAGTTTGGTGCTACGTGTTTGAATGGTGGGGATTTCAATGAATGCTATCGATGTCTATCTCATGGATGATTAAATACTGTGAGGATCTTGTATCAGAAGGTCTTTTATTTAGGAGATGGATGACAGTAGTAGGTGCCACATTTTGGTCCCTATGATTTGTTAGAAATAACTTGACTTTTACTGCCAAGAAGTGGGAGAAGGATGCAGTGGTTTTCATGATTAAAAAGAGGACAAAATTCTAGATTAATGTCATTAAGACAGAAGGGGTAGATGAGATAGCTTGGTGGTCTACTGAAGAACCTAGAAGAAGAGTGGAATGGATTCCTTAGAGATGTAGAATTGAAATTCAATGCTGATGGCACAGCAAGCAAGAAGATAGCTAAGGCCAGCGGGGTGTGTAGGGGTTTTTAGAGATAATAAGGGTATTATAATAGGTCTTTTCTTTGTTCTTTTAGGAGAGCTTGAGTCTAAACATGCTGAAGTTTATACTATAAAATATTCATTATAGTTTTTTGCTTCTTTTTCATGGTATAGTTTGAAATCTTTAGTGATGGAATAAGATTTCTCTGTGGAAGGTATTTTCTTAAATTAACAAGTCACATGCATATTGGAGATGTCACCTTAATTTAGACAAATCTATAGGGAGGAAGGAGGCTGACTTTTTCGCCGATTCTTTGACAAAAATGGGAGTTGATCAACCTACCACGTTTAATGCCTGCTAGTGATGGAGTTCCAACATTTTCAAAGGGGGAGAGCGCCGCTTTTTGTTGCTATATTTGTTCCCTCACGAGAGGAGTTGCTATATTTACTGTTATTTGATTGTTGTTGATCAGTTTTCCATTCTGTGATGATTGCCCATGGCTGCCTGACTTTAATTTCGAGGCTGTCCACTACCTTTTGTGAGCCATTGTTTAGGAAGAATGAGCTACTGACTCTATCTTTCACAAGGAACGAGCTTATAGCATTTTTTGTTCCTTAGTGTAGGGTTGTATATATCCTCTTCTTTTTGTCCCTGTGAATATTTTGGGAGGGATTAAAAAAAAAACTTCCACAATTCTCAAACGAAATATGTGCTCATTTTAGATTATAGTGGAAAGACAAGTCATAATGAACGTATTCACAACGTGAATTCAATTCTATACTTAACGTGCAATTCAAGGTATTTAATGGAGGTATTGTAGTTCGACTTTGTCTTATATTTATTTCATTTGATTTTTAAAATTTGAGAAGAATACTAGATTTCTAATGCAACCACGTCGCTATAAAACGATTAGAACATAAAATTTACTAAGACGAATAGGTATTGGTTTATGTGAGTCTGCCTCATAGGTGCTTCCGAAATTATGAAATGACAGGTAACGTGGAGACCACGTGATCCGCGATTTGATGGACGACGAATACAAGTCCATCCCAATATGACCTCTGTTTGAAGTCAATGCGCAATTACAGCATGGTGTGTTTGTCATGTGAAGGTCAATCACGGATAACCTTGTGGATTCATTGTTAATCGTCTTAAATGGAAAAACAAATGCTCTGAGCTTGTCCAGCAATATCCCCGTGTATGACCAACTACCTTTACTTGAAAACCGGGGCTTATTTCTTTTGCAATTTCTTTACCTTTTCTCTCGCACGTTATTCCTTAAGTCAATCATCTGGTAGGATTAACGTTTTTAACCTTACCTATCCTAGGAATTTCTAAGATTAATTATTAGACTTGTTAGTACCAACTTTTCTAGAAATCCAAGACTGAGATAACAATAGTCTGATCAACAGATCAATGATGTTTACAATACTGGAACTCTCAATGTAAATGTTACATAGTTGGTTCTCATCTTTCAAAGACTAGTAATAAGATAATCCATACATCAAGGATTTAATGACGGTTGCAGATGCATTTTCTTCCACCTCGTGTTTATCGTAGTCCTTTTGGTCATTGTGATCGTGATATTTTTTTTTCCCAATTTTACAAAACTTATTATAAAATGTAGTATTATAATTATATAAACTGATCTTCTTTAATGATATTTAAAGTAGTTTATGATGCTCTTTGTTCATTATTTATATGATAAAAGGAATTACTCACAATTGTTTTGACATTATGGTAATTAAACTATTCATATTAAGTAATTGAAAATTTTTTGGTACATTAATTAATTTAGCATTTTTCTTGCAAATTATTTTCAGTTTATTATATAATGGATGACATTTTCAATTGTTAGTTAGTTATGCAGGAATGATACTAAAATAAAACTAATCTAATAGCAAGAAAAAATTTAAATGCCAAAAGAAAAAAGGGTCAATTAAAATCCAAATACAAAATCACTGATTAATAAATAATAAAATAACTATATTAAACATTAACATTAATTATTTTCTCATCTAAATTATAAAAAAAAAATCCTCTAAAATTCCATCAAACGTTTCCTTCCAGAAATTTCTCTATCTAAATCATATAAAGAAATTCCAAAAATTTTTCAATTTTAGCTAACAACATTTTTTCCTCTAAACTTTCCTCCAAATTTTAAGCTAAAAACAAAAGGAAACATTTTGATTGGTTCCACAGAACCCCATCCCCACCAAGCCTCCCGACATCAACATATATCTATCGGAAGTCCTAACTTTTCTTGCAGAAATGTGTTTTAAAAAAATGTAGTTTTAAGCTTATTGTTACGACATACTTTGAATAATTTTTTCTTGATCTTAATTGAGATTTATATTTACTAATTTTTGAGTGAGTTATTTTAGCACCAAAATGAAAAAAAAAAAGTTTTGATTTATATTCTGGACAGACAAAGCGGTGGTAACGACTATAGAGTCCCGTTATCACTATTTCATAATTGGCTTTTTTACATACGTTATTTTTTAGTGACAAAGTGCGGACGTAAGGAAAAAGCAACGACGACACCGCTACACAGTTGCTATTTGGTTCCTGGGATCACACTAAGATATTATCTCATGGCTATAGAGAAGGAATCAAGACCCCCTTCCTTTTGATGTTTGTTTGTTTATGTTTTTCATTAAACTGTCGGTTTGGTATTGTTTAAACAATGTCTGTTATAAAAGAGAAACTGACATGACCGAAAGTAGCCAACATGGAGGGGAGGTGTAAAGTGTTATACAACTTTTCCATCCCAAATGTTTGGTTTTAGGTTTCTCTCTTTGGACATGCTTCTGAGGACTGCGGCATACATAGAATATATATTTTCTTTCCTCTTACATCTAGTCAATTGGGCGCAAATGGTGGATGTGATACATTCGGCATTGGGCAGATCTTCTTTAAATCGGCTTAATTTTGGTCTTTGGATATGGAGATTTTTGTTGGCTAGCTGCATGCATGCTAATATCGTTATGTTGTTTATTTTTCTTACCTAGGTACGAGGGAATACTTACCCCATAAGTTTGAGACTACTTATAGGGAAAGGAAACTCTAGCCATCTTTTTCCTTGGATAATTCCTACTACGATTAATCTTTTTCCTTTTGAAGCTGGAAGCCCTTTTGAAAATCGTGCGACTGCTGTTATGACTGAGCCAACAATTTCTGCTCAAATCGTGCTTAAGATTCGTAGTGGATACAACATGGTACGGACAAGGCGACCAACAATTTCATAAAAGTTAAGGCACGACAAAGAAAAATATTCAATATAGATGTAAATTTTGGTACTTTTCATTCATACAATAATATTCCATTTCTTTCTTATCATTCAAAATTCAATCAACACACAAACATACGTGAAAATATACCAAAAAGGGTAAGGTACAAATGCTGCAACGGCGAGGCCATGCATGGAACTATGATCATAATAAAATATTAATATTTTTTTTGGTGATGGTTTTTTTTTTTTTTTTACTTCGCAAATGGTTTAATAGAACAGGAGAAGTCGCCATTGATTTTTTATTTTTCAAACAGGAAACCAATTGCAAGCGACGCCAAGGAGTTGATTGTATGTCGGTCGCCACGTAGAAAGCAGCTTGCCTGAACTGAAGCACCGTAGCTAAAGCCATTACTTTTCCTTGCTCTGTTTTGCTATGACTTCACTGCAATAATAATAATAATAATAAATAAAACAACTACTGCTAAATGAAGCTTGAGTTAAAACTACATATTCTTTTCTTATAAGTATTTGAATTAGCAACGAACCGGAGAATCTGAGTAAGGCTAGCAGCTTTGGTGAAATCATTCGTCTCTCGTGCTTTTAGGATTTGAAACATAAGACAAAGTCGAAGCTGGGTGTTGAGGCTTTGTTGTGTTATGAATTCAGTCTCTCTTCGGAGTTGCTCACATTCAACCTCAATCATATCAAATTTTTCTTTGACTTCCCTTTGCTCCTTTCTTATGCTTTCTTGTTCCTTACTAATCTCCTTCATCTCCACTTTCAGCATTTTCATTCTCCTGCCTAGATTTTCCCTGGCTCTTCTTGTCTAGGTACAAAATTAAATTGTACATCCATAATCCATATTAGAAAACAAGTTATATTAAAGTATAAAAGATTTTAAATTCAGATCCTACTTTCCCTAAGATAGGTCCTCCTACCAAGCTACTAAGGCAATGACAAAGCCCAATTTCCCAACAAATTATTTAAGTCCACTTAGTTGAAGCAGCTTCGACTATATATATATATATAGACCAACATAAGTGATTAACATAAGCAGTTCCGACCATATAAGGCAAATGGATTAATAATCCTATATAAATTAATGAAAAGTTATTGCGTAAAAATGACAAAAAGAAATGCATTTTAATTACTGACAGAAGATGAACAGATTACTCAACGATGATAAATGGAACGTTGAAAATGTATACCAAATGGTTTCTTTGGGATAATGTACATCTTTTGGACATTAACAGCAGAGATAATTTCCTCATGTCATGCGTTTTCCGACGACTCTGCATCCCGGCCGACCTGTTAGCAAATCGTAGTAATCTTATAACCTGAAAGCTTGCCCTGATTCGGATGATCTTCTGGGTACATTTCCCCTCAGCCCCATGCAAAAATTTATATTAAGCTTGGTGCATGACTATCAAGGAAAAAACATAAACTTAGTCCAAACGAAAGAATCAAAGAAGAAATATTAATCCTACAACCAATGTTTGAACAAACCAGAATTAGAGTCAATCGAGAGAAGTCGCTTGGGTCCTGCCGATTGTCTGAACTCAACACAAGTCTATCGCGCGATTTTTTTTTGGTTCGTCCGACTGTTCCTTAGACTTAGTCTTTTCTTTTTACTCTTTCAAATAATAGTTATTAATAATACTTAGACCCTTGTTAAGTAATTCATTTTGTTAATCATTAATTAGAGATAGTTATACGTCCCCGGTAAATATCAACCGTGCAAAACAAACTGCTGCCTGTTGATACGAGTGGACTGCTAAATTTTTTATAGCCAAAGAATTTTATCTGATCTTGCTACGTGCTCGGGGGATAATTAAACTACAAATCCTAAAGGACTACGTACAGAGCCTAAAACAGAACCCTAGCGTGACTTGCATGCAGGATTAGTTTCCCAATGGGCTCTCAAAGCAGTGGGTCGAAGAAATTCTCTCTGATAAAATAATTCTGATTGGGCGCCCGTTGATTGTGCAAAACCACATATTGTTTTTCAGGCATGGCACTAGGTTGGCATTTTGCTTACCACAGTTTATTATATTATTATACTAATATTTATTATTATGTGCGATCTATATAAATGCTTGTTTTTAGGGGCGGCGCCTCCTTAAGAGATGAGGTCATGGCCAACCTAAAATTTTTAAATTTTTTTTCATATTATATAAAATTTTTAATTTTTTATTTATATAATTAATACAAATAAAGAATAATAAAAATTTTAAAGTTTTTTTATTTTTTAATTTATATTATTATTTATATTTAGTTTTTTATTTTTATTCTATTTACTCATATATTTTAAATCTTTATAGATTTTCTTTGACAAATTTCTACGAACCATAAATCATATTCTTTTTCTTTTTTTCGTTATGACATATGTGGGTTTGATCTTATACTTGTCATTTTTTTTATGTTATGTGGATTGTAGTTTTTTTAAAAAATTAATAAATTATTATGTAATTATCAAATATAAGTAACACTATAGTTTAGAATTTCATTAATATATCATTTTTCATTTAGAATAACTAATGCGATCTGGTATGCATATTGCAAATTTTAAATATTAAGAATATATATATATAAATTGATAGAATAAAATGATTGTATTTTTTTAATATAATTTTATTTTTTCTATATATTTTTAATGGCACTCGAAATAATTTTTTATTTAATAATTTTTTTTATTTCTCAAACCATTTGATAAAATAAAAGTCATTATGGTTAGTATATTGCTAGTTAAACCCAACAAATAAAATATTTTAACATAATATGTTAAACCTATCAAAGTTTTTTTAAAAAATAAAAATAAGTCTATTAACCCAAACTCATTAAGTTTTAATATAAATATAAATTTATCATAATATATTATATTTTAACAGTCCAACCCAATAACCTATCATAACATATTATATTTTAATAGTTTAACCCAATAACTCAACATGTTGATTAGCAATTTAAGAGTTGAATAGAAAATAAAAAGAAAGCTTTCTCCGAAAGCTACTCATTTCGTGTGGAAGACACAAAGTAAAGAGACAATTTATTTGAGTTTGGAAAATTATTTTCTCTTCCACTCTTGACCGTAAAAAGTGAAAGATACTTTTTTATAATTTCGTTCAATCATATATATATATATATATATATGACATCATCATTACTGTTAATATGCATTTTTTTTGTATTTTTAATATTTTGTGAATTTTATTTAATCTTTTAGATGAGTGAGAATTGAATTATATATAAAGTTATTTTTGATTATTTAATGTCTCTTTTTGTTTGACCTCTTTTAAAAATGCTCTAGCTTTGCCGCTACTTGTTTTTCATTTATTTTTAAATAACAATTACATAGAAGATACAAATATTTTTAAAGTGTGAATCTAATTATTTATAAATTAAAGAAAATAATTAAAAGATATAATAAACGATTAATGTTTCAATTACATATATTGAAATTTTTTAAATTTAATTTATAAATTAAAATAAAAGAAATATGTAGTAAATAAAAAGGTGAATGATGTGTAAACTGCATCATGACATTTATTTGTTTGTATTTGTAGACACTGTAAAAAAGGAAAAGTCATAATAAAATTATATTAATTAAAAATAAATGAAAAATAAACAAAAAAGAAAAAAAGAGGAAAAAAGGAGAGAGAGGTACGACTGGCAGGGTGCGGACGCACCTTGCCAGCCACCACCTTCACCCTGCCAGACGTGAAAAATTCACGTTTGGCAGGGTAGTGGGAGCGTGCCCCCTTTAACCTAGTATAAAGGAGGCACTGTAGCACTCACCCATGGGGGGGCAATCAAAAAAAAGAGAGCCAAAAAAATCTGAAAACCCCAGCTACCAGCAAAAATCAAAGAGAAAACAATAAAAAAACCCTAAGAATCCTAGGCAGCCAAAAATCAAAGAAACAAGCAATCCAAAAATCCCAGCTTTCTAGTAATCGAGAGCAACCACAAAAAAGAAAAAAAAAAGAGAGAGAAGCAAAAAATATCGTTGGTTGGAGGTTAAGGATTTTGGGGGTTTGTGTCGCCATTTGAAAAAAGGGGGCTGGGGTTGGTGTCACTGCTAGGGGTGAGAGAGTATCTTTGGTGCCGCCGGTGGTGAAGTGTTTTTAGAGCTTGGGTGAGCTTGGGTTGCCGTCGGTCGATCAACGAGAGAGGGGAAGTTTTGGGTTACCGCTGGGTAGTGAGAGTGGGTCTGACCGATCGACGCGTAAGGAGAGATAGGAGGAAATACAGATCGGTGCATAGGGAGAAAGATGAAGAAATATCGATCGACGCTTAGGGAGAGAGAGGAAGAAATACCGATCGATGCGTAGGGAGTTTAGAGTGAGAGGATCTAGTCGGCATCGGCAGAAGAGAGAGAGAGTGAATGAAAAAAGGAGATTCAGTTTTTAGGCGACCGACGGTAGAGAGGGAGAGAAATCGGGTGACCGGAGAGAGTGGGAATCCAGCTGACAAAGGGATCGATTTTAGAGAGAGGGGAGGCTGCCGCCAGGTAGAGAGGGAAAATGGTAAAGGGAAATGAGAAGGAAAGAAGAAAAAGAGGATTTTATAGTTAGGGTTTAAAAGCCTTAAAACTACATCGTTTTGAGCCCTTTCTGACCCATTCAAACGACGCCGTTTCGTTGCTTGGAGGCTGCCACACCAAGCTCCAAGTAGTTCTGCTCCAAGGCAGACCAAGGTCCGGCAACAATCTGAACAAACTAAGCCTGATCAGGTAAAAATTTCTTTTTCGCAGTGATCTGTGATGAATTGGTTGTTTTGGGGCTAGCCCATTTTTTAAAAAGTAATTAAATGGTTTGAGCATGATATTTGAAATCCTTTTAATAATACTTTAGGGGATTTAAATTGACAAAAAATATGAAACAATAATGTTAATAGTAGAGGTAGTAAAAAAAAGTTTAATTATTTTTTTAGTTACCACAACAAATCCTTTGTTTTAGGATAATATTTGTAGTTTTAATAGTATATTAATTGAGCCTTAAGGTACCATACTATTAACCATGGAAAGAATACAAAATTGTACCGATGATGGGATAGTCGGTTGGGACGCGAGAAGTCGCAACCTCGGGCCCACTTTCCCTAAGTTCGGGATCCGAATTAAGGTTCCACCAGTACGATGGGAGAACCTCGATTCCGAGGTCTCGGATTTTTTTTCATAAATAAAAATTTTTAAACACAAAATCATTCAAAAAATAATTAAAAAAATAATAAATAAACAAATAATAGGTAAAAAAATATAAAAAATAAAAATAATAATAATGATTCAAATATATATATATATATATATATATATATAAATTTATGAAAATTTAATATCCATGACATTAAATAAATAGACAAATAATAAAAACTATTAATAAGGAAAACCCAAAATAATAAATAATTTTAAAATTAAGCATTAAATATCAAGTGGTACAAGCTATGAATTAATAAATATTATAAAAAAAATGTGAAGACAACGATAAGAAAGGAAAAAAAAGAATTAAATATAGATATATAAAATAAGATTTTAGGAATTAGGTTTGAATAAAAGATTGCTTACGAAAAAATATAATAATAATAAAAATATAAAAATATAAAAAATAAAAATAGTATAATAAAAAAATAATTTTTTTTTCACTAAAATAACATGGAATCATAAATAATTTATCTAATTATAAAAGGAATACATAGGAGAAACTTAGAATATAAAAAAATAAAATATAGGAGAATAAAAAATAGAAAATATGATAATATGAAATAAAATGAAAATAATAATTAAATAATAAAAAATGACAAAAAAAAAATAGATAATTGCATTAGCATAGCATATATATATGTTACATCATGCATATTATTGCATATAAATATTTTTGTTTTCAAGTTTAAACCCGATGATGGGATTTTCCGAGGATCTTGCGAAGGAGGGTATTTCTCGAAAAGTTTTCTAGGTGAAAAGATGTCCTCGAGTCCCACCAGTATGGTGGGAGGGGTCGAGAAACATTTTTAATAAAAGGCTTTTGCCCGAATTAGGTTCATTATGCACGAAAATATTATTTTAAAAGAAAACATACGATGACCCCGATGACGGGATTTATTCGTCGAATTTGCGAAGGTGAATTTCTTGA
This sequence comes from Theobroma cacao, assembly GCF_053813885.1. Taxonomy (NCBI): domain Eukaryota; kingdom Viridiplantae; phylum Streptophyta; class Magnoliopsida; order Malvales; family Malvaceae; genus Theobroma; species Theobroma cacao. Next base: position 32,831,840 of record NC_142643.1, read on the forward strand.
ATAATTCCCTAGGTGAGAGAATACCCTAGATCCCACTAGTATGAGGGGCGGATCCGAGAGAATATCCTCGATAAAAGGTTATTCGTCTGACATATTTTTATCCTACGCCATGTATTTCATCTTGCCTCACATTTCCATTCCATTTTAGGTTAAATGAGAGATAAAATAAGAGAATAATGACTAAGGAAATATAGTGAACTTAAAAAATAAAGCCTAATAGGATAATCTAAAAATGGTACCGTTCATAGAACGGGCGTTCCGACGGTGCTAATCCTTCCCCGGGCGTAACCGTACTCCCGAACCTAGATCTAGAAAATCGTAGACCAGTTTAAGGTTTTCTTCGGTGGACTTAAAATTAATTTAAGGTTTCGTCGATTAGAATCGAGTCAATAGGTGGCCAATCACACCTAGTAAAAAAAGATTGGTGGTGACTCCTAATTTTTTTTAGAGTTTTCACTCTCGTCTGGCGGTCGGGTTCTCGGACCAGCACGTTACGACAGTATCATATGCATTTTGCAAGTAAATAGGAAATCTAACCCGATGATGGAATAGTTGTAAGTCACGATTTTTATGAAAATTTTTTCGATGAGAAAATTTTACCAAGAGTGTTGGAGAATTTAGAAAAAATTTCAATATCAAGAGTTTTCATTTACTTTTGAAATAAAAGTGCAAATGTCTAATTCAAGAGATAATTTAAGAAAATAGACTAAATAATGTTAAAAAAGATTAGGACAAGAATATTATAAATCAAAAGTCATAAAAGGGTAGGAGTAAAAAAGTAGAAAAATAAAAAAATGAACAAAGAAAGAAATAACTAAAAGGCATAAAAATCATTAAGAAAAAGAGAAGAAAAGGAAAAGAACCAAAAAGATCGAAGAAAATAATAAAAGGTTAAATTTAAACCTTTCTCGTAAAATACTAAATGAATCCAGTGACAAAATTTCTTCAAGTGACTTTCTTCAATACTTGTTGAGGTGAGAGAATTTCCTTCGGTTCCTGTCGAAGTGTTGGGAAGATTGTCAAAAAATCTTCAATATTTAAATAATGGTGCAATAATAAAGAGAAAAAATAATAATAATTAAAGAAAAGTAAATCCTATATGAAATTAAAAATTATCTTATCTAAGACTAATATAAGATAACAAATAATTAATTCATATTATTTTTTGAATAAGGGTTACGAAGTTGTTATACCATTTTTGCATGTAATTATATTCCCAAACTTTGGTTCTATTCGAAAATTTGAAACTGATCATTTATAATGACCCTAACTAGAGTTTTAAGATTTTTTAAAAAACGATAAATTCAAAATCGTAAACAATCACACTTAAACAAAAGAGATTTGATGATAACTCTTCTAATCATCCAGCGATCGAATTCTCATACCACATTTTGTAATATGTACTTTTCTATATACATTATCAATACTGAATTAATTTTATCAGGTCCTTTCTAACCACTAAGCACGAAAATAGTACGGACATAGGTGCAATGATAAGCTATGTAGCATGCATTTGATCTACACTTGAAAAGTAAACATGTACAAACATAGGAGCGAGTACTCTCTTTCGGCATCATGCAAAGTGACTTTCCCCAAACACATGTGTAAAACTTTAGAAAAATCTTAACAAATCTATGAACCAACAAGTAGGGGAAGAGTCAATTTTACTTACTATGTTAAATTAGGGACTGATTATCCTAAAAATTTAAGTCTCAAATATTTTATTTAAGTTACGTAGCTCCACTTCACGTACAAGTCAGAGTAATAGCTAAGTGATTTGCAGAATGAAAGAGTAAAAAACCACAAAGAGGAAGAAACTATAAAATAGTGATCATCAGGTTTCTAAGATTCCATTTCAAATCTTTTAGGAAATTAACATCAAGAAATGTAGTAATGATAGATGCGGGAATATCCAAGCAAATTTCATGGATATATGCCCCAATGGGTTTTTATGGAGCAGTGCGGTGCCCGTTGAACTCTTACTTGAGCTATATACTAATAATAATATAATATTAGTCCTTCACCGTATTGATTGGTCATCTAGACTTTCACTCTGACAAAGCTTTGCCCGAGCAGGGGGTTGAAGCTTTGAAAACGTCCAAAAGCTTCGATGTCATTTGGACCCTTAGTTGTAACGTGAACGGTGGCAATGGTAATTAAAATTTCTCCCATTTTCCAAGGAAATTCAGATTAAAGAAAGAGGGTGGATGTCGTAGGAAACTTTTCGATCATGACATAGGACATAGAATTTTTTTTTAATTTATATGTTTTTGATCACGATTGCATAGCATTCTAGAAGGAACTAAGGGAGATGACTGTTTCATACTTGGAATTCTAGTATTTGGAATTTTACATGCATTATTCTATTTGGAAACTGCACTATGAAATAGTGACTGACTTGGAATTCTAGTATTTGGACTATCACGTGATTTGACTAATCAACTTTAGGCATTATCTAGCCATCCCAACTTAAATTGTATCTTCAAAAATGTTACCGTTTATACTTAGATTGTGCCATCCAAAATTTTATACTTAATTATGCCTAAACTGTATCAAAAAAATTACACACCCATTGACAATGCCACCATTGTTATAGATGTTTGACATTGTCTATGTTGTCTAATGGCTTTAAGAGTTGTGAAACTTTATTTTTAAATAAAAAAAAGAGTTGTGAAACTATAAAATTGCTTCTAATTGTTGTTTAATCATTATTTTCTTATTTCCATCACTTGATAACTTCTTTTACTTATAAAATAACCTTTAATCGAGATATCGAAGTTTACATGTATGACAAATTTTCATTTACAACATTAATCTAACATTTTAAAAACGAAATATACTTGTACTTTAAAAAATGATTTTTTACGATAAGCTCATAGCTAAAGTTATAAACAATTAATGTATTATGCAAAATGGAACGAAATTAATAGTATTTTGGAGTTTTTAAATTCCACAAACAAACTTAGAAAGTTGTCACATGTCCAATATATTATATTTAATGAAATTAATTATGTATTAATATAATTATTAAATGAATATGCATGTGACAACCTTATAAACCCAATAATGGAGTTCGAATATTCCACTATACTTGAATAGATAGTAATCCATATATAATATAGTTGTGTCATTTCTCAATAAATTCCACATAATTCATGTTTATATATAGTTAATATCTGAAAAATAGTTTCATTAATTATTTAAACAACATATATTCTGATATATTTTTTAACATCATTTTAATATAATTCATAAGTGAATTACATGTTGGAAATGTAGTTCATAAAAATAAAATGATAACAAAAGTGAAGTGGTGAGAATTTATTGAAATATTTTGACTAAAACAACAAAAAAAAAGGAGCAATATGCATAATATATAAAAGAGAAAAAAATGACAGATGTGGCGTGTAGGGTTCTTCTGTTCAGGGTAGATGAGATAGTATTGCACTGCAGTGATGTGATAAGTAAAAGAGGAAAGGCAGAGAGAACTTGTCAGCAGGTGATGGAAGATGGGTGAAGGACAATGGAAGGATGTGCTCCTCAATTGGGAACGGTAAAGCGTAATGAATATATGTCATGATTTTATGACTAATAGAGAATGTTTGTCGAGAGAAGTTCTAAATTTTCATGATTTTATGAGAAACTGATAGTTGGACCTAAAACTATAGGAGTAAATCTAAAGGCCCAAGATACAAATATCTTTATATTTAAAGTATATATACTAAAAATATATATGTAATAATAATTATATTTTTTATAAATTAAAATAATATATAAAATATATGTATTAAAAGATATTACAAGTTAATTAAGAATAATAGTTTCATAAATTAATTTACTTAATAATATAAGTTTAGCTTTAATTACATGAAATTAAAAAAAAAAAACATAATCGGGTTAGGATATTGAGTACCCAAGGGGTAGTATCTGAACCTTACCTAAACCTAATACGGTTAGTGAAATTACTACTTGAACCCGATTATAGGGTACCCTAATCCTATATAATCGGATTAAATACCCACGGATACCCTGTAACAAGGTGCCCATTGCCATCCTTAACCTTGGAAAGGAGGTATGATGCCACCTTATAGATTAAGTGCGAAGGTCTGGCACCTCCTTGTTACAAATACTAGAATTGACCCCGTGTGTTACACTCAAGCCAAATAAAAAAGATGAAGGAAGCACCAATGACAAAAAAGAGACTAAAAAGTTGTTAAAATTCTAGTTATTATGTGAAAGAGTGTATTATAACTATTTATAAATGTATGCATTTCACTTGTATATGTTTAAGAAAAAATGAATGTCCATGAGCCAAATTTAGATCATTATATGCTGTTCAATTTATGATGCTTACTTTCATTGTTGGCAATTTAGGGAAAAGTTACTGTCAGTCAGTCAAGAAAAAGTCAATGACCATGAAGAAAGTGAAGATCATTATCTGATGGTGTATTTTGGCAGATCTTTGTACACACACAAAAGTTTACATTATAGTGTTCAGATCATGATTTACTATTGGTGCTTTTGCAGATCTTAGTTTGTATACAAAAGTAAACATTATAATGTTGAATTTATCATACTGCATACGAACAAAAAATATAAAGTAATGTTTCTAATCCTATACATTCATTGTTGTGTTTGGCTATGGACGACATGCTCGAAATTAATCAACAGAAAGAAAATTAAAACTTTTAAAAAATAAAACAAAACATACCTTCACCCATGAATCACCATGGTGATATTTTAATACATAAAATGGCATATAAAATCATAAAATCAGAAGCTAACCTTGCCAATGTTCTTCTGATCATAATAGCAATCTCCTCAATGCAATCTGTGAACACCACAAGAAGCAAGAACCCTAACCAATTAAGCTCTTGACCTCCAACGGTAGTACAAACGATTTCACTTGAATCTTTCAGCAAAGGAAAGAGATTTCAACTATGTTTTTGTGCTAGAAAAATGAGACAACATTTGTCCCTTTCCACTTCTCACAAGGATGGCCAAATCACACACTTGAAATATTGCTTCAAAAACGATTTTTCTTTTTCACAAAGTAGGTGACAACACACAGGAGAAAAACCCTTTTTTTTTTTTCTTTTCTAACTACTCATTTTCTTCATATGTGGAAAAATAGTTAAATGTGATTTATATAGCTAGGTTAAAATTAACTTTAATTTTGCAATAGGGCCCTCTAAATTATAACACATTACAATATAACCTCAAGACTTAATTAAATTATTTTAATTAAGCCCAATGGAAATTAAATTGAAATAATTTCCTTCATATTATTGCAATTTCGGCATTATAATTATAACTATTTATATATTTGCAATTAAGTTTATAGAAGTTAATTACCTAGCATGTGAGTTAAGTTTAACTTAAATCATCACTCTCTCAATTTAATTCAAATGCAATCATTATGTTTAGCTCATTAGGTTCCTAACATGTTGGCAATGAAATTTATTAATATAAATTTCAATCAATTAATTTATAATCAATTCCATAGACCAAGATTGACATCTAGCACTGCATCATGCCACCCAATTGTTAGGAGAGTCAAAAGGTTCTTTGACAACCTTTCAGTGTATAGTCTATCAATGTAATTCATTCCCTCATCATATATCTCAAATATTATAAAAACTTGGTATAGTGTGTACTCTTATTGATCTCCATACTCATTTCGATAATTATAGCATTAGCTTTATAGAGACTTATGAAACTTTTTCATAATCTCCAAGTCGTTTGGCCAAGGACTTCAATGAGCTAATGTTAACCAAGAACTGATAGGATATGTCATCTAAAAACACTTGAGGTGATGATTCCTACATTAACCACTCATTTGCCTTCACATGCTTCATATTATACCAAAAAGCATCCTGTTTAGGCAACTTTGGTTAGGCACCTATAGGGATGAAATTAAAGGATAGCATTCCACATATAAGACAACTTGGTGTCAAAAGTTTAAGGAGTATTTACATGACTAACACATAAGAAGTGTTGTATAGACACTGAAGTGTAGTACCAAATGCAGTTTTCATGGCAGGTCATGTTTAGTGAACTTGCTTTCTTAAGCAAACATCTACATTCTAGTTTCAACTATCTCTATACTTCAATTTATGAGATCGATTGCTTATTTTCAAAGTAAAGAGCATAAAATGTACCAGTCTCTAAGTATCATTGATATCCAGTCTCAATGATGCATTGACTAGGAACTGTTAACTTCATATGTTTTTGATGATAACAAAACATTCCTCATTCATTAATGTCTAATTTTATTATTTAAGTGTGCGTGATTTAATTTAATACTCCTAACAAAGTTGTTAATTAAAAGCAAGTCAAGGAGCTTCCTAAGTTTAATGAAGAGTTAATCAACTAAGAGGGAAAGAGCAAGTAATGAACAAAAATAAAACCTTTGTAACTGATTATCAAGGGACTTTAATTAGGTAAGGAATGGTTGTGTGATAAGTTAAAGCAAAATAGAAAAATGTTAATCGGTTAAAAGGTCTAGTTAATCAGTTAGAGCATAAGGTCTTAATATCTTTAAGCCCTAAAAACAAGTTTGAAAATATAGTTGACCTTTGAAGGGAGCCAAAATGGAGAAGTTCAAAATTCGAAGATCTTTTAGTTGATTAAAAGTGATTTTAATCGATTGTGGTTGAAGGAAGTAAAGCTTCAATTAGTTAAGGGAAGTGCTAACCAATTAAAAAAAGACTGCTGTGTAGAGAAGTGAAAACAAAAAGTTTGTAATCAGTTAGAGCCCGCTATAACCAGCTAGAAAAAGTCTGCTGAATAAGAGAAGTCTGAAGATAGAGAATTCTTAATCGGTTAGAGCCTTCTATAATCTGTCAGAGTAAAGAACACAGCAGCAAGACAGTGCAAGGTAGAGAAGTTGTAATCCGTTAGAGCTGCCTGTAACCGCTTTGTCAAAGTTTGTCTGCCTGTTTGAATTTAAACACAAGAGAACAAAATAACAGCTAGAAGTGCATCAGAGTCGTTTCTAATGGCTAGAAACTATCTCAAATAGAAAAATTTAACTCCTCGGGTATAAAAGGAAGCTCCAACGGTCAAAGAAAGGAGTTTTGAAGAGAAAAGAGTTACTTTGAGCAAAAAATAAAATATTCTTCACCAAAACACTTGTTTTTCATTCCATATCTAGAAAAAGCGTTTGAGCTTAATTGTAATCTGTTCAGAGCTGTAAAGGTACTTAGTTGTACTTCTTTTTCTTATCTTTCTTGAGAAATTAAAGTGTGAAAAGCACTATAAAACTTATTATAAGGGATTAAAGCTTGGGTTGAGAGCTCACCTTGTAAAAGTTTAATGGAAGCTATAAATTCCACTACTATAGTGAAGTTGGGTTAAAAATCCCTAATTGAGAGATCAAGGTAGTGGATGTAGGTTAAGGAGACCAAACCACTATAAATACTCTTGCATTGTCTTTTTCTCTTTACCTTTCCTTACTTGGTGTCTTGTAATTCTAACAAGTTTTAGTCATTCCCTTTATCTAGTTGATTAAGAGCTCTTCAAGCTTTTAAGGGCTAAATAAAAAAGTTTTAGTGCTATTCACCCCCCTCTAGCACTTTAACGGGACCAACAGGAACATTTTAAGATTATGCTTTGATGCATATATGGGGATCTCATAACTGTAATCCATTATAATTCCCTTGTGAAGCATATTAATCTCATGGAATTCATTTAATTAGACTTATAACTCATTATAATTAATGTCTTATTGATGAAGAAAAACCTATACTCATTCAATATGAATGATATCATTGTATGATTAGAACCAAGCCTTGATCAATCTCAATTGACTGCAAGGCTCATCCCAACATTCTCCCACTAGTACAAAGCCAATTGCTACCTCATCACAATGTGGATCTAATCCATTTAGCATCTATGTCTCTTTATAGACTCATTGTTGACACCATATGTTTTTTACGATAACAAAACATTCCTTATTCATTAATGTCTAACTTTACTATTTAAGTGTTCAATATATAGTTTAATTCCCTTAATAAATTTGTTAATTAAAGGTAAGTCAAGATGCATGCTAAATTTAAAGAAAAGTTAATCAATTACAAAAAAAAAAAAAGTGACTAGTGAAGATAGAACATTAATAACTAATTAACAAGGTGCCTTAACCAGTTAAGGCATAACTGGATGCTGGGTAAAAGCAAGACAAGAAAGCTTTAATCAGTTAGCACCAGGCTTAATTGATTAAGAATGTGATGGAAGTTGAAATAGAGGCATGCTAATCGGTTAAGGAATTGGGCTAATCGGTTAGAGCATAAGACCTTAGTACCTTTAAAGGTCAAAATCCAATTTTGAAATAAGTTCATCATAACTCTTTGATATAGAGTTATTTGGACTTAATTTTGATAGTAATTTAGCTTAATTCTCGTAATAATGCATATAAATTAGTAGATTTTTTAAAATTGTTTTAGGTTAGTGAATTTAGGTGAGTCAATCTAATTTTAGTTAATTTTATGCTTAATTTAGTGCTAATGTGATTAAGATAGGTTGTTGCTAATTTATTTGTGCTTTTGTAAGTGTTTAATGAACGAAGAATTTTAATGGAAGAAGGAGAGCAATTTTGAGGTGCAGACTTCCACTACACATTTTTTTTTTATTTTGACTATAACTCTCTCTATAGATCTCCAAATGAAATGATTCTTATACTATTAGAAAGCTAAGAAAAAAATATACAACTTTTGTGTTTACTACTTCAGCTAGTTCAGCATGTAATGTGGTAAAAAATCTTGTTGATGTTGAAGTACTGCAACAGTCGTAGAACAATTACAATTTTTGCTATTTGAATGGTCAAGGCCATGGCTTTAGAGGAGGAAGGCAAGGCTCACGTAGTCTGATGAGAAAATCCTAATTGGAATTGACTTCTTTCTTCATCCAACTTGGCTTAACTTCAAAGCCTTAAAAAAAACAACCTTTCGAAAGACATTTAGGATATAACGAAACACCGGATTGAAAGCTAAAATTCAAGCCGCAAAGTCATTGAAGCTGAGAAGAATTTGAAGGATTGAAGGAGATTTCGTGATCAAGATTACAATTCTTGGTTTTTTCTATCTTTTTGTTATTCTTTTATTTTCTTGGTTTTGTTTTTAATGTTTAAACTTTATTTGATGATGATGTGTGACTTGATGGGAAACTAAATTGTTTATCTAAGATTATGATTAAACTCAATATGTAATTTGATTTATTTCTCTCTCTTTTGCTTATGTTTTATAGATTTAAGTTGATTATTTTATTTTATTCTTAATGCTTTTAGTTGACTGGCCAACAATTAGATTGAATTAGAAATCTAGGTTAAATCTTGACAAAGGAGATTTAGATAGACCTTGAATAGAATAACGTATGATTAATAATATTTAGTTGATTAGGTGGTTTGATTTGCATATAGGGTAGACATACACCTATAAGTCATATGTAGTCAAAATTATAGCACGAACTTAATGAATCTATCTTTAATTTAATTTGTATAAACATATAGTAAATTAATTAGGAGATATATTTTTATGAGAAACTTGATAGAGACTTGTAAATAATTAAAAACTCTAGGTTAGTAACATAATCCATTAAACTAAATTAAGAGAGAGAGCTAATATTCAGATGAAGCATTGAGGGACATCATAATCTTAGGTCTAAATGTCAATTAAGTTTAGAAAGTAATTTTGCTAAGTAAATTTAGAGTAGTTTTAGTTTTTGAATTTTGTTTTTTAATTCAAAATTTATTGTTTGGATAAAATTAGGGTGTGTAATTTTAGTAATTAATAGTAAAAATTAATTCAATTCCCTATGGGACCGACACTCTACTCATCATTATAATATATTTGTGATATGTATACTTGTGTGGGTAGAAAAATTGAACAACAAGTTTTTGGCGCCGTTACTGGGAAGTTGACTTTTAATTCTTTCTTGTTAATCTTAATACCAAGCATTCTTAATTTTAATCCAAACTTTTCTTTTCTTTAATTTTTCAGGTACTTTTGGTCGTTGTATGCGAAGAGCTTGAAATTTGGAAATTGTTCATTTTGATCGAGAAATCAAAAAGACTTTTCAAAGACTTCGAAGGAAAAATAAAAAAGTTTTTTCTCCAAGTAAAACAATGGCTGATCAACAAGAGAAAGAAACCAAGTCTTTGAGGGATTATCCAATCCCAGAAGTACAAAATCTCTATTCTAGTATCCGAAGGCCTCCTATTCAAGCCAACAACTTTAAAATTAAGCCATCAATTAATCAAATGATTCAGACTGATGTTTAGTTTAGGGTTTGCCTAATGATGATCTGAATGCTCATATTGTAAATTTCTTAGAAATTTACGATACATTCAAGGATAATGGTGTTACTGATGATGCCGAAAGACTAAGGCTTTTCCCTTTTTCATTGAGAGATAAAGCAAAGAGTTGGTTAAATTCGCTTCCTGTTGGTTCCAGTAATACCTGAGATGATTTGGCTAAAAAATTCTTAGCAAAATTCTTCCCACTTGCTAAGTCAGCAAAGATGCAGAATGATATCACTTCTTTCATGCAATTTGATTCTGAGTCACTATATGAGGCTTGGGAAAGGTATAAGGATTTGATAAGAAGGTGTTCTCACCATGGATTACCTAAGTGGCTGCAAGTTCATACTTTTTATAATGGTTTGCTAGGACCTTTTAGAACTGCCATTGATATTGCCGTTGGAGGTGCACTCATGAGTAAATCCATTGATAAGGCTTATGATTTTCTTGAAGAGATAGATTCTGTTGTTTAGTTTTCTACCCACGCAAGTATACGTATCACAATGTTAATATAGTAATAAGTAGAGTATCGATCCCACAGAGAATTGAATTACTTCTTACTGTTAACTATTAAAATTGTAACACGTTAATCTTATCCAAACAATTAAATTTAAAATTACTAAAAAAAAAAATTAAACTAATAAACTAAAACTAAATTTAAATACTAAATTTGTTTTATGAAACTCACTTAATTATCAGACCTAAGATTATGATGTCCCTCAATACTTCATCTGATTATTGTCTCTTTCTCTTAATTTAATTTAATGGATTAAGTTGCTAACCTAGAGTCTTAAATTATTTACAAGTCTCTGTCGAGTTTCTCATAAAACTACCTCTCACAATTAATTTATTATATCTCTATGCAAATTAAATTGAAGAAAGATTCATTAAGTTCGTGCTCTAATGTTGGCTACGTATTACTTATAGGTGTATGTGTATTCTATATGCAAATTAAACCACCTAATCAACTAAGTGCATTCGATCATACGCTATTCTTTAATGTCTACTTAAATCTCCTTCGTCAAGGTTTAACCTATGTTTCTAATTCAATCTAATTAGTGATCAGATAATTAGAAGCATTAAGAACAGAATAAAATAAACAACTTAAATCTATCAAACATAAGTAAAAGAAAGATAAATAATTCAGACTACATATTGAGTTCAATTATAATCTTAGATAAAAAGTTTAGTTCCTTATAAAGTCACACATCATCATTGAATAAGGTTTAAACATTTAAAAATCAAAACCAAGAGAATAAAAGAATAACAAAAAGATAGAAAAAAACCAAAGATTGTATTCTTGATCTCCAAATCTTCTTAGCTTCAATGACTTTGTGGCTTAACTCTCAGTTGTCAACTAGTGTTTCGTTCTCTTTTTCTCCTTTTAAAAGTCATTCGAAAGATTATTTTTATAGACTTTAAAGTTAGGCCAAGTTGGGTGAAGAAAAAAGTCAATTCCATTCAGGATTTCCTCATCAGACTTCGTGGGTCACAGCCTTGCCCAATTAATTAACAGAAATCATAATTGCTTTAGGACTACTACAGTGCATTAACTTCGACAAGATTTTTGATCACTTTTCAGGTTGAACTGGATGATGTGGTAAACATGAAAGTTGTATCTTTTTCTCTTATCTTTCCAATGGTTTAAGAATCTTTTCATTTGGAGATCTTTAGAGAAAGTTATGACTAAAATACTAAAATATATGCAGTGCAAGTCTAGACCTTGAAATTGCTTTTCTTCTTTCACTAATATTCTTCTTTCATCAAACACCTACAAACACACAAATAAATTAGTAACAACCTATTTTAATCACATTAACACCAATTTAAGTATAAAATTAACTAAGATTAGATTGACTCACCTAAATTTAAAATAATTTAAATAAAATTTACTAATTTCAATGCATTACTACAAGAACTATGCTAAATTATTATCAAAATTAAGCCCACATAACTCTATATCATAGAGTTATCAGCTTCCAATAATTATCAATGGCCATCTAAAAGATTGAGTACAAGAAAAATTACTGAATTCATGATTTAGATGTGATAAACACTATTTCTACACAATTGCCTTCTTTCGCAAAGAAAATAGATAAACTGAGTGTTAATGCTGTTTAGAACTCTTTTATGACGTGTGAATTTTGTGGGGAAGGACATTTCAATGACAATTGCCCCATTTATTTTGAGTTTTGTCAATTTGTTGGAAATAGGCAACAAAACAATCCCTATTCCAACAGTTATAATCCTAGTTGGATGAATCATCCTAATTTCTCATGGAATAACAACCAAGAGTCTTCATCAGCATCTAAGTCAAACTTTCTTACTGGATTTTCATCTAGAGCCCCCATGCCAGAGAAAAAGCCTTCAATGTAGGATATGTTCATACAATTCATGACAAAGATTAATACATTCATAACAAAGACTAATGCATTTATGACAAGGATCGACGCCTCCATTCAAAATCAAGCAGCTTCAATTAGAAATCTTAAGACACAAATGGGCCAACTCGCCAATACTTTAAATACTAGACCTCATGGTACCTTACCAAATGATACTGAACCTAACCCAAGAAGAGAAGGTAAGGAATATTGTAAGGCAATCCATCTTCGCAATGGAAAAGAGGTAAGTAGTAAGGATTTAAATTCTAAAATTTCAATTCAATCTGATGAGAAAGAAATTGAAAAAAATGTTAAAAAAGAAATTGTGGTTAAAAAATCTGTTGAAAATTCAAAAGAAAAATCACAATTAACAATTGCTCTCACACCCCCACCACCTTTTCCTCAAAATTTCAAAAAGAAAAACTTGATAAACAATTCCAGAGATTTATTAATGTGTTTAAAAAATTACATATTAATATTCCTTTTGCTGAAGCTTTGGAACAAATGCCAAGATATGTTAAATTCTTCAAAGATGTCACAACCCAAAACTCGGGCCATGATGGGTGCATGGGCCCAATAGGCATAGCCCATTGGACCCAAGCAAGCCTCTCTATGTAAACCCATCAGTAGTCCATCTATCACTTCTTTTTCTTTAGAATCTAAAACTCATAATTTCTAATAACAATCTCTTCAAAATTTTAATTGTGAAAACCAAGTACATACAAAGTTCACAACAAATCTCACAATTTACATTAAGCCATCACATATAAACATACAACAGACCCTTGACAACTAGCAGAATGACTCTGGGCGTGGGTGCTATCATTGAGAGTCGTAGTGAACTTACTGAAAGATGAATATGAGGGAGCACCTCGATCTAGGATCCAACTACCTTCAATCCTGAAAACTAAAACATGAAGTTGAAAAGGGTGAGTATAAACCCAGTGAGTGAATATAGGAAGGGAATAAGCAAACTATACGGAAGATTTTTAGAAAACACGATGCACTTGTATTGAAACCATGCAATTTGTATATCATAAACAAACTCGATGCCATGTTGACTTTTAAATCATTTTAAAACGTTTAGGAAATTCAACTTTCAACATTCAATGCAATCACTTTTCAAACATGCATGAAACACATCAAGGTCAATCCCAACTAGACAACATGGCTCAACGCACACAACTGCCATCCTCAACTCAGCTCATGTGCACTCCCACACCACACATAGCTAAGATCCTCATGTGCACTCCCACACTGCACATGGCATATATTATCATCATGTGCTCTCCCACACCGCATATGGCATATATCATCATCATGTGCTCTCCCACACTGCACATGGCATATATCATCATCATGTACTCTCCCACACCGCACATGGCATATATCGTCAGCGTGTGCTCTCCCACACCACACACTACCGGTACCGTCATGTGCACTCCCACAATAGCACACACACTGTTATAATTATCATTCAACATTACATTTCAATGCATGGCACACATAACAACATGTAACAAGAATCTTTGCATAACAATACATCACATGCCACAAATCAATTGGCAATTCAACATAATATTTCAAATACGTAATTCATTACATTATACGTTTAAAAACATAGAAGTATCACTTGTGAAAAGCTTGTTTTCGTGCATAAATTTGAAAAGAGTCAACCAAGGATATTCTAGCATTTCATTCAATACATATGCATTTGTTCAAAACCTTTTAAATGCAAGTTCACTCACCTTACAATAGCGGGATACTATATCGCTATTAATTCAGAGGCGTATCTAGCTATCTTTACTTGTCGATCACTCGTTATTTCCTCTAGCACGCTACTACAGTACACTATCTTTATTTTTACACTTCCTAGTAATAATCCAAATTCAATATCTTTAGTGTATATCATTTCTACTTCTCTTTGTCATTCAATCGTGAATCCCTATTCAATTAACTTATATCTTGACACATTTTTACCAAAGTAGCATTTATCCTTTGCTTGCCTAATTCTTTAGATTATAAATACCGGTAACTTATTTATGACTCTAGCACATATATTAATCTTTTCTAAGGATATTTATCAAGTTCAACAATCATTTCCACACCAATAACCTAGCATATGCAGCAACTATAAATTTACTTCCATCAAACATTTTCTAAGTCCACATGCACCACAATTTACTTTTACATGCTGCCACAAGCATAAACAATCAATACATATCTCATTTTTCCTTACTACTTGTGATTTAGAGGTTAGAACGCTTACCCACCACTTAATCTAGCTCAAAATCACCACGCATTCCAAGATTCTTCCACATGCATGCCTCGAGTTCCTTGGATCTTTATTGATCTTTGCTACCATAAACAAAACCTTACATCATAATTGGTTCAAACTACATGCTTTCAAACAAAACATCAATTTCTACCTTTCTTACCTTGAAATCCACAAGGTAAACCACCAAAATCTTTTCAAACCTTAATAATGGTGTGTGTGGGTGAGGAGGAAAACCTCTCAGTTTTTTCTTTTCTCCTTCAAGGTTGAGCCTTTTTCGAGCTTTTCTCTTCAGTTTTCCTTTCTTTCTTTCCTTTCTTCTTTCTTCCTTTTTCTCTCTTAAGGTTTAGTTGGGATGAAAAATGAGGTTGGGAGTTGTGGGTTGGGTGAATAAAAGGGTAGGAGAATGGAAAAGTAAGAAAAAAAGAGAAAATAGAAGAAAAAAACTTGATTTTTATGGTGAAGAAAGGAAAATGGCGTGGGAGGAATAAGATAGAGAAGAAAATGCCTTTTGGGGAAGATAAGGATCAGCTATGGATAAGGAAGAAAAGAGTCAAAGCTTCCTTTGGAAGCTTTGACCAAGCTCATGGAAAAATTACCGTTTTACCTTTCAAGTTTCTCCCTTTTTTAATTTAGTCCTAACAATCTTTTAATTCCAATTTCCTTCTATTTTTCTTCCTTTACATGTGTGCAAACAAAATATAAAGTTTGCACTTCAACGCGGTATCACCATAATATTTAAATATATACTTACTCGTACTAGCTTTATTTAATAAATACACACGGGCCCCACTAATGTCGTTTTTCTCTGAAATTTCCTCATTCTTCTTCTCCCCCACTTAGATTGACCATATACTTCTCATTCATGACTAATTTCGACATCAAATAAAATATTAATATTTTAATATTATTTTATTCCAAAATTTTTCACTTATCTCCTTGGAACTCAAAATGTCTTATTATGCCCCGATTCACTTCCGAATCACTTTTTATCTCGCTAATTCATCCTCACTAAAAATATTATTATTTAATTATTATTTTCTCATGTGCGAAATATTTTACTCTAGAATATTCCTTTCACCCCCCACCGCTCTTTGACACTTAAATCTACGTCAATTAGCCCTTCGTCTTGTCGATACGGTTATGTTGACTACTATACGAGGGTACGGTGTATCACAAAAGACATCTTGTCTAAAAAGAGAAAATTGGGTGAATTTGAAATTGTTGCATTCACTAAAGAGTGCGGTCCATCATTTAGAATAAACTTCCACCAAAGCTTAAAGATCCAAGTAGTTTTACTATTCCTTGCACTATAGGTGCTCTTTGTATTGCTAAAGCTTTATGTGATTTGGGTGCAACTATAAATTTGATCCCATTGTCCATTTAAAAGAAATTGGGTTCGGAAGAGATTAAGCCAACTTCTGTGACTTTACAACTTGCTGATCAATCCATCACCTATCCTTATGGTATTGTGGAAGATGTTTTGGTAAAAGTTGGTAAGCTTATTTTTTTAGTAGATTTTATTATTCTTGTAAAACCCGACCCTATAAATACATGTCATGACATACATGCATTGAGTAACATGTTATTACGCTAGAAAAGCACCTAAGAATAGACGAAACCTGATATTGTACCTAACGGTACACTTAAATTGATTTAACCTCGAACTAGTTCAAATAGGAATTGTAGGATGAAATTTAATATTTTATAGTCCAGGAATGACTAAAAATGATTGTTCGGAGTTCGAGGGTTCATTTGGGGTAAAATTAGAAATTTTGATATTCAAGGGCAAAATCGTCATTTTGCCACCTAAGATAATAATTTGATCATGGAGTGAAATTTTTGACCAAGATTAACTATTTGGAGTATAATTTCATGATAGGAAGTGAAAAAGTTTAATTCTGGTGATTTTTGGAGTGTAGGGGCAAAATCGTAATTTTACCACCCACGGACAAAATTTGAGATTTTGAGAGAATTTAGATCAAATTTGACAACTTGGAGAATGGCATGAGTATAAGGGATGAAAAATATGTCTATGGGCAATTTTTCAATTTTTGGGGCAAAAATATAATTTTTGACTTTTACGGAGGTAAAAGTGTAAATTTTAAAAATTACTCCACCGAGACTTTGGATGAGTCTGAGAATTTTATCTAAGCTATGAATATATGAGACAAGTGTATGGTGAAAATTTGGAAACAAATGGATGAAATTTTAAAAATGGGCCAATGGGAAAGTGACACGTGGTATTTTTTTAATGAAATAATATTATTTTAATGAAAAGTCAGCCATTTAAACCCAAATTTTGAGTGCTGGCCGGCCATAAGGAAGAAAAAGAGAGGAAATAGAGAGGAAAGGAAGAAAAAAAGAAAAACCAAAGAGAAACAAGAAAATTCAAAGAGAAATTCGCGGTTTTCGACCGTTTACGCGTCTAACGGTAAGATTTTTCGATTTTAGCTTGATTTCTACCTTTCCTATGCCTTTATTTCCATTTAGCATGCTTGAGGAGAGAGATCAAAAAGTGATATCAAGGGCTGGACGAAATTCTAGGGGAGAGAAATTGAAATTTTTAGGTTTTGATTTTTAGTTAATTGATAGTTTTAGTTAGTTAAATGTGTTTAGAAATTAAATTGGGCAAGAAATCATTAAATTTTCACAATACCCACTCTTGGCTGGATGCTCAATGCTGTACAATGATGATGAATTGATTTTATTCTAAGGGAAATGAAGAGAAAATGATGAAAAATGATTAAACGTGATAGAAAAACAAAGTAGAAAATTTACCGAGTTAATGTCCCATTTTTGGCCGAATTTTTCCAACGAAGGGAGTGAGCTGATTTTGTTGTTTTTAGAAGGTTATTAGCTGATATTTAATGGTTAGAAATGTTGGAGAGAGAATGGGATGATTTAGAGCTAAAATGGAGCGCGTTAGCAATTTATCGGGCAAAGTGCCAAAAATAGGTTAATACCGCATTTAAGCCGTTTTAGGCTATTGCATTTCATACCATGCATTAGTATAGGATTTAAGTTAATTATATAGTGATTTAGCATCAATGTGATGAATTGTGTAAATTTTTGTAATGTGTCTAGGAGGAGAGCCTTCCGGAAAAGGCAAAGAAGTCGTACCCGACGAGTAGTGATCGGGGCGCTTATAAAGCTTTTAGTTTGTACAAACGGTGAGTAAACTTATTATTATTGTAAATTATCTAGAGTTTATTTTTAAATGCCCTTTATGTATTTTATGAAATGAAAACGGGATTTTTGATGTTTTAGGAATAAATGTGATAAATAAAAATATATTGTATTGATTATGAAATTGAGTAATTGGAGGCTGCAAATTGACTTGAAAAATATATATTTTCCTAGGAATGGCTTATGAGAAATGAGTATATGTGGCTATATTTTGTGAATGCATTGGAAAATTTATGTAAGTTGTTTTACTATGCAGGCTGGATAAATAAATAAAAGCCACGTTATACTGTCGAAATTTTATTAAAATTGGTGGGTTAGTCACTGCAGTGACGGATTTTCGTGGACTGCCTATTGAGGGGCACGGTAAACCCAGTTATATAGTTACTCCGGTTGTAGAGGCGAGGAGGGTAACTCCCGGAGTAGTATTAGAGCTCACTTCACGTCGAACCCCCACATGAATGTGTAACTCGGCCAACGCCAAGGAACGGCTGGTTTTAAAAATAAAAATGTGTTTCACGTGTGAATATTTTAACACCGTTGGCGGACTCGGTTAGATGCCTCGACCAAGGTATCCCCGAGGATTAGTTTTGGCTTGAGCCTTGTTTTAATAAAAGACATAAGCCTTAACAACTATTTTGGTAAATTACAAATATTTTATGGTTTAAGAAATAAATTGAAAACATTATGAAATGGGTTGAAATTTGTTGTTTAAACTTGCCTCCATTTTACTCGCCTTTAGATATTTATGATAATGTCTGTTTACTCATTGGGATTGCAAAATCTCACCCAACTCCTTTCCACCCATTTCAGGTTCAGTATAAACTGTAGATAGCTGATCTCATCGAGGACTACCATTGGATCTGCATTTTCCAAATCATAGGTTCACAGTCCTCTTTACTTTTGTTTATTCGGGGGCCCTCTTGTTATTGTAAATTAAATTAAATATTTTGACTTACTGTATTTCAGTATGTATAAATTTATTTAGCTTTTACGCTATAAAAATTATTCACGTATAACTCTATAAATATTGTTTTATAAGAAAATAGAATATTTTTCTTAATATTTCTTTTATTTTCTTATTATATTCAAATAACCGTAATTTCATTTTAAATGAAGATTTTAGACTTTTAAACTCATTTTAAATATGAATTATGTGTTTTGTACTTGTATATTACGTTTTAGCCAGTTTCGAAATTTTTGAGAAAAAAATGATCAAAATACCCCTGTGTGGCGAAAATTTTATTTTGATTGTTTTTGATCTAAAATAGTATATATTCTCTAAAAACTTGATATTTAACAATGATTGCTCACAGGAAAGGAAAGAAACTGATATGTAAGCCTTGCGGGGTTTCGGTTGGCATTCCGGATAATGAGTGTCAATCGAGACGTCGCGGCGATTGTCATGGGCTCGAGGGGAGTACCGAGTCGTGACAATTCTTGATATGGAAAAAGATAGTGAATTACCGATTATTCTTGGAAGACTATTTTGGAGAACTGCTCGACCTTTAATTGATGTGAAAAAAGGTGAGCTTACTTTAAGGGTTAAAGATCAGTAGGTAACATTTAGTATTTTTAAAGCTTTAAAATTTTCCAATGAACATGATGAATGTTTCTCAATTAATGTAGTGGATGACATAACAAATAATTTGTTTATTGAAAATCATCATGATCCACTAGAAACTTCTTTGAATTCTTCATGTGATATTTTTGATGAAAAAGTTCTTGAATATGCTAACCATCTTGATGCCCCATCACATCTCCCAAAATCCCAATTTGAGTCTTTTGAATGATCAATTACAACTTCACCAATTAAGCCTTCAATTGAAGAACCTCCTTCATTTGAGCTTAAACCACTGCCTAATTATTTAAGGTATGTTTTTTTGGAAAATTCTTTTACATTACTAGTAATTATTTATTCTTCTCTTTTTGATGAATAGGAAAATAAACTCTTTCAAGTTTGAAGAGACTACAAAAAAGCAATTGAGTGGACCATTGCAAACATCAAAGGAATTAGTCCATCAATTTGCATGCACAAAATTCTTTTGGAAGAAAATCACAAAGCAACGATTAAGCATCGACAAAGGTTGAATTCGATCATGAAAGAGGTAGTAAAGAAAGAAATTATCAAATGGCTTGATGCAGTTATTATCTATCCTATTTCTGATAGTTCATGGGTAAGTCCAGTCCAATGTGTCTCTAAAAATGAGGTATGACTATAATTTTTACTGAAAATAATGAGCTCATTCCCACTAGAACTGTGAATGGATGGAGAATATGTATGGACTATAGAAAATTGAATAAAGCCACTAGAAAAGATCACTTTCCACTACCTTTTATTAATCAAATGCTTGATAGACTAGCAAGTAAGGACTTTTATTGTTTTTTGGATGGTTATTCTAGTTATAATCAAATTGCCATTACTCCTGAAGACCAAGAAAAAACTACCTTTACTTGTCTTTATGGAATTTTTGTTTTTTATAGAATGCCTTTTGGACTTTGCAATGCTTCAGTTACTTTCAAAGGTGTATGATGGCAATTTTTTCTACTATGGTTGAAATGTTTTTAGAAGTATTTATGGATGATTTGTCAGCTTTTGGGGATAATTTTGATGATTGTCTATTTAATCTTGTTAGAGTACTTAAGAGATGTGAAGAAACTAAGTTAGTTTTAAATTGGAAAAAATGTCACTTTATAGTGTAATAAGGTATAGTCTTAGGCCATCGAGTCTCTTGTAAAGGTTTAGAAGTACATAAAACAAAAATTGAAACAATTGAAAAATTTCCACTTCCCACCTCTGTTAAGGGCATTTGTAGTTTTTTAGGACATGTTGGATTTTATAGGAGATTCATTAGAGATTTTTCTAAAATTTATAAACCATTATGTAATTTGTTAGTAAAGGATACTCTTTTTAATTTTGATGATGCTTGCCATGATGCTTTTGTTGAATTGAAAAAGAAATTAATATCTGCTCCTATTATCATTGTTCTTGATTGGAATATTCCTTTTGAACTAATGTGTGATGCTAGTGATTATGCAGTTGACGTAGTTTTGTGCCAACGAAAAGCAAAGATGTTTCATCTTATTTATTATGCTAGCAGAACATTGAATGAGGCTCAAGCAAATTACAACACAATTGAAAAAGAGTTGCTTGCTATTGTTTTTGCTTTCGATAAATTTCGCTCTTACCTTGTTGGTACTAAAGTAATTGTCTACATTGACCATGCAACTATTAAATATCTAATCAAGAAAAAAGATGGAAAACCACACTTGATAAGATGGGTACTTTTGCTTCAAGAATTTGACATGGAAATTCGGGATAGAAGAGGTCCAGAAAATCAAGTGGCAGATCATTTATCTAGATTGGAGAATGGAGAACAAATTAGGAATTCAACAGTGATCAATGATATCTTTCCTAATAAACAATTGTTTAATGTTGAGAAGGAAAAAATTTTGCCATGGT
Organism: Theobroma cacao; assembly: GCF_053813885.1. NCBI lineage: Eukaryota > Viridiplantae > Streptophyta > Magnoliopsida > Malvales > Malvaceae > Theobroma > Theobroma cacao. Next base: position 32,853,439 of record NC_142643.1, read on the forward strand.
ATGCTGATTTTGTGAACTATCTTATGAGTAAACTATTCCCTCTTGAATTTAATTCTCAACAAAAGAAGAAATTATTGCGTGATGTCAAATACTATATGTGGAATGAGCCTTTTCTTTACAAGCATTATGGAGATCGAATCATTAGAAAATGTGTTCTTGAAGAAGAATTTGAAAATATTCTTCATCATTGCCATCCATATGATTTTGGAGGACATTATGGGGTAAAACGAATTGTTGCAAAGGTTCTACAATTAGGTTTTTTTTGGCCTTCTTTTTTCAAAGATGCTCATAATTTTGTTGAAAGATGTGATAGATGTCAAAGAATGGGCAATATTTCTAGAAGACATGTGATGCCTCTCAACAACATCTTAGAAGTCGAAATTTTTTATATATAGGGAATTAATTTTATGGGTCCATTCATTCTATCCTGCAATAATGAATATATCTTTGTTGTTATTGATTATGTCTCTAAATGGGTTGAAGCTATTGCATTGCCAAGGAACGACTCTAAGGTAGTGATAAACTTCTTGCAAAGGAACATCTTCACACGTTTTGGTACACTTAGAGCCATAATTAGTGATGAAGAGACTCACTTTTACAATAAAAATTTTGAGACCATCTTAGCCAAATATGGAGTCAAGCATAAAATAGCCACTGTGTATCATCCTCAAACAAGTGGCCAAGCTGAGGTTTCGAATCAAGAAATTAAAAGAATTTTGGAAAAAATTGTTTGTCCATCTAGAAAATATAGGTCAAAAAAGCTGGATGATGCTTCATGGGCATCTAGGATTGCATAAAAAACTCAAATTGGGTATTTCCTTATAGATTGGTGTTTGGAAAGGGTTGCCATCTTCTAGTCAAGCTTGAACACAAGGCATATATGGCAATTAAAAAGTTTAATTTTGATCTTCAAGCAGTCAGAGAAAAGCGTCTTTGGCAACTTAATGAGATGGATGAATTTCGTCAAGAAGCATATGAGAATGCAAGAATTTACAAAGAGAAGACAAAACGAAGGCATGACCAGAAAATCATAAGGAGAAGTTTTGAGCTTGGCCAACATGTTCTTCTTTATAATCCTCGTTTGAGATTATTTATTGAAAAAGCTGAAATCTAGTTGGTCTGGACATTTTATTGTGACAAAAGTATTTCGTCATGGAGCAATAGAGGTGGCTGATGATAAATCAACCTTCAAGGTGAATGGGCAACGATTAAAGCACTATTAGGGTGACGATTTTGATCGTCAAAGATCCTCAATCAAACTTACGACACAATTTGAACCAGAGAAAGTCAAGCTAAAGACTATAAACCAAGAACTTCTAGGGAGGCAACCCAAGTATTTTAACTTATTTATTTATTTATTTATTTTAATTATTTTTATTTATTGCATTATTAAATTATTAACATTTTATTTTTATTTTGCAGGTATGTACAGCCCCCTACACAAATAAAACAAAACAAACTCAAAAACAAATGATGGAAGGGGTAGGTCGCGACCCAGCAAAAACGAAAGCAAGGCGAGTTGTGGCACCCACTAGGGGTTGGTCACAGCGCCGTGTTTTGTTAGTTTCCAAAATTAGGCAACCCACCATAAAAAAAAACCTTTAGGGCTACGGCCTAACGACTTGCCAGAGTGTGGGTTGTAGCGCTCCCATAGTAAGGCCATGACCTTGAGACTTTTTATAACGTGGGCCACGGCTCCCACTAAAAGACGACTGCAACCCCTCTGATGTGGGCTGCCAACAATGGGTAGCCCACTAACCAAACAAACCCACCTCCTTATGTGGGCTGCCATACCAAAGAAGCCCTCACCTTCCACATATAAACCCCCCTCCCCCCCCCCCCCCCCCCCCCCTCACCTCTCCTCTTTTAGTGCATAATTTTCCCATCACCATTATTCACCTTTCATCCTTATTCCCCCATACCCATTACCCAAATTTATTTTCAACACTTTTGCTTAAGATTTCAAGTAAGTTTCAATATTTTATTTATTTATTTTTATTATTTTCTTTTTTTTTATTTTTAAGAAATATTGTTGACTTGCTTCACATTATTTACTTTGTTGGAAATTTGTGATGAGTATTGATGATTCTTGAGACATTGTGCTTAGTTATTTTATGGGTGGTAGATTAGGTAGATTTGTGCTTTAAATTTTAAGGGTAAGTTGATATTGGAATATGGGTCAGTTTCTTGAGTTTCAATTATTATTATTATTATTATTATTTACATTAGTCTAGAAATATTTTAATTGTTGGATTTTTCTTCGTAACTATGGGCATTATTTTATCCTAATGAGAAGACATATGGACTAATATTGTTGACGGTTTATTGTGTTTTGCTAGTACTTTTCTTTTCTTTTGGTTGAGAATTAATTTTAGGAAATTTGAGAATGGCACCCAATCAATCAAGACAAAATTCCAGTTGTTCGTCCGATCATACTAGATTTGTGTCAACTGATGTTGTGGCTAAACACGCAAGTTCTCTTGCAAACAAAATTACAATACCTAAACGATGACTGGATCAAGTGTTGATTACACACCTTGACCTTTAACCAATGACTGATGGTCGCCACTGGGAAAAATTTTGTGCCTCGTCAACAGTTGTAACCCCTCTGGTAAGAGAATTTTACGCTAACGCTGTTGAGGCTACTAATGATTTTGTTTTTATGCGAGGTAAATTAGTTCCATTCTCGAGCCATGCCATCAATGAATTTTATGAAACTCCTAATATTGATAATGATGGTTATGGGCAATATTTGGCTGAACATGAGGATTGGGATGATATCATTCATATACTCTATGAGGAGGATGCTCAATGACGATTCTTTAGTAATGCGCCAGTTTCATTCAAGAGGACTATGATGAAACCATTTCTAAGATATAGTTATATTTTGTGGCTTTCAAATTACTTCCTACCACACATACTAGTGATTTCACAAAAGATCGAGACATCCTCATTCATTCCATCATGACTAGACGCACTATTGATGTCACGACCCGGTACTCCCTTCGAGTCCGTAACAATCACCACGATGTCTTGATAGACATTCATTACCCAAAATATCAACCGAAACCTCGCAAGGCTCTTGCATCAATTTTACGTCTCCGTTGTGAGCAACAGTTACTAAATATCATGATTTAAGGGAATATAAACTATTTTTAAATAAAAAACAAACAAAAAGTAATTTCTGCCACCCAAGGGTATTTTGGTCATTTTTTTCTGAAAATTTGGAAACCTGGTGAAAATACAGCATACGATCAAAAAATATACATTTCTTATCTAAAAATAATTTTAGTAATCTAAATCATCCATTTAAAATGAAATTATGACTAATTAAACTAAATAAAAATATTAAATAAAATATTTCATTTTCTTATAAAACAATATTTATAGAATCCAGCATAAACAATTTTTATAGTGTAAGAGCAAAATAAATTCATATATATAATAGCACACTAAACCAGGTATACAAAAATATTCTACAATGACATGTGGGTCCCAAAATAATCGAAAATATACAAGACTGTAGACCTTCGATTTCTAAGGATGTAAATCCAAAAGCAACCCTCGACAAAATCGGCTGTCTACAAACTGTTTTGAGCCTGAAATGGGTAAAAAGAAAGGGGTGAGTTTTTATAAACCCAGTGAGTAAGCAAAGTTCATCTACAACATCTAAAGTCGAGTAAATGAAGACAGTTAAATCATCCCATCATAATATGATTCATAACATTTAAAACTCATTTTAATTCATATAAAACAATTACATTTCATCAAAATAATCAACAAGGCTTATGATTCTCTTAAAAACTTGGCTTGTGCCAAAACTCATACTTAGGGACATCTTGGCCCGGGCATCCAACCGAGTCTGCCAAGGATGTTAAAACGACATATACCCATAAAACATGTTTTTACTTTTAAAATATAGCTATTCCTTGGCGTTGGCTAAGTTTCATTCTCACGTGGTGGTTCGGCGTGAAGTGAACTCTAAACTTACCTTAAGAGATACCTTCCGTGCCTCTCATACTAAGGTAAAATATAAAGGGGTTTACCGTGCCCCTCTAATAGGCTGGTTCACGAAAACCCGCCCACTACAGTAAGCTAATTAATTACCCCACCAAATCAATAAACATTTCGACAGGATGACATGGCTAATGTGATATTACCTAACCTGTCAAGGTAAAACAAAACAGTTTATATATTCCACACAAACACAAATCTAACCATTCATGCCATCACATTATCATAAGCCATCAATTCAAACCATATGTCAAAACATATATATAACACAAGTATATAGTCTCCACTTACTCAATTTCCAAAACCATGATTCAATTTCAAGCAAGTTATAAATCTCATTTCGTTTAACCAATACTTCAATTTTAAAACATAATAATTTACAATTTAAATTTATTATTCTTTAAAATCATAAAAACGAGTATAAACTACTTTAGATAGTTAAGATGATCGTCTGATTACTCACAATAACGGGAGTTCGAAGTACTCCTATTCTTGGTCCTCGGGTACGATATCTTTACCCTTATCAGAGGGCTCACTTCCTATACATAATACACGATACGTAATTCAATATATTTGTGCCAAACTGTTATAAAACTATTTCAGGCTCTATATGAATACATGAAATTGAATGAGAATTGTTCGAAATCACTTAAAGATGGTGTTCTACGTGAGTTCAATTATGATTGGATTGAATTTGTATTCAACCTAACTCGAACTATACACTGTTGAATTAACCAAAACATTCGATTCAACTTCAAATATATTCATTGCACTTCCAATATTCCAAATACACCAAAAACCTCAATGAGCTTGATTGTGACTTAATTCATCATAACCAAAATTCATTCCGATTCTAAACTAACGTGCTAATCAGTGTTAACACAGTCCAATAAATCCATCTACATCATTAGGAATCAAATCCAAGTCCATTTATTATGATTTTCTCATTATTGTTCAAGTCGTTTACTAAAGGAACTATACTTTTTGATAGTCGTTTTCGATATCCGATACCATAAATCATCAATTACGAGCTAAATAACATGAAATACAACAAAATCCATCATCAACATGTCATCTATAAAATTCGGCCAAAGAGGGATGCTGAAGGGCATGTGATTTTCTTGCTTGTTTTTCATGCCAAACATCATCAAACAACTAAAAATACTAAGATATCATGAAATCTAGCAAAATCTATCATCAAAACCTCTCTCCCTATGTTCAGCCAACAAGTATTCCCTCATAGAAACTTGTGTTTCTGAAATACCCCATACTTTGATATAGTGATAAATAATGTTGATCGAATGCAAATTAAGGTCAATTAAAATGTTTAAAAGTGATAAAAGACGAAAGGAGTAGTTTAGGATAAAAATATTTCACAAGTGAGAAAATAACAATAAAATAATAATAATTTTATCAGAGGAGAATTTGTGAGATAAAAGGCGATTCAGAAGTCAAGTGAGGCATAATAAGGTATTTAAGATACCAAGGAGACAAGATAAAATTTTTAAAATATTAATATTTAGCCGGATGTCGAAATCAGTCAAGAAGAAAGATCATATGGTTGATTCAAGTGGGGGAGAAGATGACAAGCCCGACTCTATAAAAATAATTGTCATGACATACATGTGATGGATAGCATGTTTGCATGCTAAGAGAGTCCCGAAAAAAATTTACAAAAGTCGGTATTATACCTAAACGTACAACAAAGTTGATTTAAACCTCGAACTAGATCAAATAGAGAATTTACGATGAAATTAAGAATTTTAAAGTCCCAGAATGGTTTAATATGGTGATTCGAAGTTCGAGGATCAATTTGGAGTCCAATCGAAATTTTCGCTATCCAGGGGTAAAATGGTCATTTGCCACCTGGGGACAAAATGGAAATTTTTAGAAAATATTTTTGGCCCCATTTGACTTATTGGAGTAAGATTTGAAGTTTAGAAGTGAAAAATTTTAATTTCAGTATAATTTGGAGTAAAAGGGTAAAATGGTAATTTTGCCATCTGGAATCGAAAATTTAATTTTTTGAAAGGATTTTGATCAAATTTAATTATTTGGAGTGTGAAATGAGTATGAGGAGTGCAAATTATGCATTATGGCAAATTTTCAATTTTTGGAGTAAAAATGTAATTTTTCAAAAGTTCGGGGGCAAAAGTGTAATTTTAAAAAATTTGCTCCACCAAAACTTTGGAAAAATCTGAAAATTTCACTTAAGACTTGGATAAGTCAAAGGGAATGCATGGTGGAAAAAGTAGGACAAATGGATGGCTAGAAAAAAAAATGAATTAATAAAATATTTAAAATATGAATAAAATAATATTATTTCATTAAACAATAAAAAAAGGCATAAAAAAATCAGCCCACCCATTCTTCTTCTTCAACATTCGGCCAAGCAAGAAACAAGAGAGAGAAAGGAGAAAATAAAACCCTAGCCAAGAAATTTAAAGGGAAAATAGGTGGAAATTCAAAAATCAAGTGAAAAAAGGTAACATTTCTTAAATTTGTCTTGTGCTTTACCTTTCCCATGCATTTCCCATCATTTTCCATGGTTGAATCATGTGATTTGAGGATGTTTTCAATTCTGGTCATATGGGTTTAGAGAGAGAAAGTTGTTAGATAAATTTGATTTTGAGCTATGTTAGTGTTTAGTGTTAGTGTAGCATGTTTATGAGTAAAATAACAAGAAAAATATTTATCTTCTCCATGAATTTCCCTAGGCCGAATCTAGCCAATGGTATGTGAGGATGAGGTTGACTTTATTTTAAGAGAATTGGGTGGAAAAATGATGAATTATGATATTGGAAATTAAATGGGAATTTTCGGTGCAATAAATTGAAATTTTTACCCACTAGAGGTAAAAGCGTAATTTATAGTCCGAACTGATAAATTGGATCAAATTCACAATCATTGAGGTATTGTGGATATAATTGGATAATTGAAATTGAAATGGATGGAATTAGAGTCGAATTGGGGATTTTAGGACTTTACACCGTGTATAGGCGAGTTAGGTCGGACACCGCAATTAAGCGATTGTTTAAACATTTCAAATCCTATCTAGTGCATACGCATGGATAAGAGCCTGGAATAATTTATGATAAATTGACACAATTTATTGATTTTTGTGTCATAGATTATGGATAGGTGGTGAGTCAATTGTTTCGGGTAAGAGACTGCACCCGAGGGCGGAAGATAGGAGTATTTCTACTCCTAATACTGTGAGTGAACTTATTATCGTCTTAATTATTTAGAGTAGTTTTATACAACTGTGTGATTTTATGAAAAATGAGTTTAAATGGTAAATTGTTATGTTTTAAGAGAAATTGTGATTTTATAAAATGATTTTATACATTTTCTGGAAAATCGAATATTGGTTTTGAAAATAGAGTAATTGGAGACTGCTAGTTTGTGTTGCAAATTTATGGTTATGAATTGAATGGCTTATGATAATAAATGAGCATGAATGGCTAAACTGATTTTGGTGTTAGAATTATTTATACTGTGCATTCAACTTTGAGAGGTTAGGTTGCAATAAATTGCCATGTCATGCTAGAATGAATTTTATTGATTGGTGGATTATATATTAATTATTTACTGCAGAGGGGGTTCCGTGGACCAGCCTATTAGAGGGGCATGGTAAACTCCATTATATTATTACCTCGAACGGAGAGACGCGTAGGGTATCTTTTGGGGTATAGCTTAGGGTTCACTTCACGCCAAACCACCACGTGAAGGGAAACTCAGCCAACGCCAAGGAACGGCTGTATTTTTCTCAAACTAAAATATGTTTTTAGTGTATACAAAATTTTAATAGCCTTGGCGGACTCGGTTAGATGCCCTGCGCAAGGTATCACCGAGTATGAGTTTTGGCACGAGCCAAAGTTTTAAGAAATTCATAAGCCAAGTTGATTACTCGATTTATATGGATTTATTTTATTTGGTTGAAATGAACTGAAAGGTAATGAAATTACAGTATGATGACTTATTTTAATTGTCTCCATTTACTCGGTTTTAGATACTTTAGATGGTATCTGTTTACTCACTGGGATTATAAAATCTCACCCCTTCTTCCTATATATTTTTCAGGCTCAGGACAGTTTGTAGATAGTCGAGTAGGACGAGAACTAAGCTCGGAACTGCATTATAGAAAGTAAGAGTTCACAGTCTTACATCCTCTTGGTCAATTGGAGCCCACGTGTCATTGCAGATCAAAACTTATATTTTGGTTATCTGTATTTCTATTCATACAATTTTTACTTTACTTTCATGTGCGAAAAATTATTTACGAATATTTCTATAAAAATTTATTTTATGAGAAAATAGAATATTTTATTTATTATTTTTGAATAGTACTAGTTGTCAACAATTTGCTTTCAAATGAACGTTTTAGATACTTAATTATTTTTAAATCATTAAATATATATTTTTTGCTTACCTACTACATTTTTAGCAAGTTTTGAGATTTTTGACGAAAAATTACGAAAATACCCCTGTGAGCCAAAAAATAATATTTTATTATTCTTATTTAAAAATGACTTATGATTTTTTTGAAATGCGAGATTTAATAACTGTTGCTCACCGGGGAGATGCTGAAGTTGATGCTAAGCCTTGCGAGGTTTCAATCGACATTCGGGGTGAAGAATGCCTGTCGAGGCCTCGCGGCGATTGTCACGGGCCCGATGGGGAGTTCCAGGTCGTGACAGTTTCAACCATAGAAAATGAAAAAGAAAGCATGGAAAAGGTAGATTTTAAGCTAAAATTGAAAAATCTTACCTTTGATTGCTTTGTTCTTTCAAATTCAATAAATTTCTCTTGAATTTTCCTCTCTAGGGTTTGTTTCTATTATTTTCTCTTTGTTCTTTGCTTTGGCCAACCATGAGGAGTGAAATGGGATAGTTTATGTTGAGTTTATAAAGGAAATTATAAAAATATTAAAGCTTGACATGTGTCACCATCTGATTGGTCCATGGTTAAAACTTAACCATTAAGCATTTTCTCACCACCACATGTAATCTCTTAATTATCCAAAGTATAAAATAATAATAGGTAAAATTCATGGGCTTGACAAGCGTTATGGTGGTGTAAAATTCCAAAAATTTCAACTACGTCCTCATGGACAAGTAAAATGACTGTTTTGCCTTTATGTTCGAAAAAATGTCAGAATTAAAATTTTTTATTTCTCAAATTCAAATCATGCTCCAATTAGTCAAACTTGGTCAAAATTTTCATCCAACATTCCCATTTTGCCCTCGGGTCATTTTGCCCCTACGTTATGAAAATTCCTAATTTGACTCCAAATTAATCCTCGAACTCCGAATCACCATATTAAGACATTCTAAGGTTCAATAACTCTCAAATACATCCTAAAATATATATTCAAACTAGTTCAAGGTTTTAATCAACTTAATTGTACCACTAGGTACGATACCGACTTTTAACGATTTTTCGAGACATCCAAATATGCAGACATGCTATCAAGTACATGAATGACACAACAAGTATATTATAAAGCTGGGCTTGACAATTGATATTGGCCGCATAATTTACAAAGCCATGACTCACATTGCATAATCTAAATGTGAAGGTTTACGGTTCCCTTCTCTGATTACAGCTATGTACAAACAACTTGGTGTACATTAGGATGCTAGTGAAGAGTTGTTGCACCCCAAACTTCCAATTGATCTCAATTCCATCCTCTAACAATTTCAAAATTCTACTAGAGGTAGTTCTTCTTTTACACACCATCTTCCACCTCTTAAACCAAGATACCAACAATTGTCAATGATCTAAAGAATTGAGAACCTATTTGAGAACCTTGGGCAACAATTTGAGTAACACATGACTTATCAGACCCTATGTAATCAACATATGGACTATATGTTTCAAGCTTATGGTGCTTTTATGGGCATGGACAAGTCTACTTTTCCACCAGCACGTAATCCTCCTCAAGGTGCTAATGAGGTAAAGGACAATGATTAATAACTCTATGATATAGAGTTATTTGGACTTAATTTTGACTGTAATTTAGCTTAGTTCTTCTAGTAATGCATGGAAATTAGTTAGTTTTATTTAATTATTTTAAATTAGTTAATTTAGGAGAGTCAATCTAATCTTAGTTAATTTTATACTTAATTTGGTGTTAATGTGATTAAGATAGGTTGTTATTGATTTGTTTGTGCTTTTGTAGGTTTTTGATAAAAGAAGAATTTTAGTGGAAGCAGAAGAGCAATTTCAATGTGCAGACTTTTATTGTAAATGTTTCAGTATTTCAGCCATAACTCTCTCTACAGAGGTCCAAATGAAGTTATTCTTAGACAATTGGAAAGCTAAGAGAAGAGATTACAACTTTCATGTTTACCACTTCGCTCAATTCGGCTTGGAAGGTTGTCAAAAATCTTGTTGAAGTTGGAGCACTATAGTAGTCCTAGAACAATTACGATTTCTGCTATTTAAATGGTCAAGGCTGCGGCTTTGGAGGAAGTAGGACCTAGCCCACATAGTCTGATGAGGAAATTCTAGTTTGAATTGAATTCTTTCTTCACCCAACTTGGCCTAACTTCAAAGCCATATAAAAATAACCTTTTAGAGGACTTTTTAAGGAGAGAACGAAACACCAGATTGAGTACTAAAAATTAAACCACAAAATCATTAAAGAAAAGTCTCATTGGACCTAAAGAAGAAATTGAAGATTTCAAGAAGATTTGGAGATCAAGAATTCAAATCTTGGGTTCTTTTTATCTTTTTATTCTTATTTTATTTTCTTGGTTTTGGTTTTGATGATTAACTTTAATTTGATGATGATGTGTGACTTGATGGGAAACTAATTCATTTATCTAAGATTATGATTGAAATCAATATGTCATCTGATTTATTTATCTCTCTTTTGCTTATGTTTGATGAATTTAAGTTATTTATTTTATTCTATTCTTAATGCTTATAATTGTCTGATCACTAATTAGATTGAATTGGAAACTTAGGTTAAACCTTGACGAAAGAGATTTAGGTAGACCTTGAATAGAATAGCGTATGATCGAATGCACTTAGTTGATTAGGTGATTTGATTTGGATATAGGGTAGCCATTCGTAGCCAAAATTAGAACACATACTTAATGAATCTTTCTTCAGTTTAATTTGTATAGACATATTGTAAATTAATTAGGAGAGGTATTTTTATGAGAAACTCGACAGAGGCTCGTAAATAATTTAGGACTTTAGGTTAATAACTTAATTCATTAAACCAAGTTAAGAGAAAGAGATAATATTCAAATAAAGTATTAAGGGATATCATTATCTGAGGTTCAGTAGTTACTCGAATTTAATAAAATAATTTTGCTAATAGTTTTAGATTAGTTTTAGTTATTAATTTCAATTTTTCTTTTTAATAATTAAGTTGTTTGGATAAGATTAAGGTGTTAAAATTTTAGTAGTTAGCAATTAGGAATTAATTCAATTCTCCGTGGGAACAAATTCTACGTACTATTATATTACTTGTTAACGATACGTGCACTTGTGTGAGAATGATGCCAAGGATGATGGAGACAAGGAGGAGGATTAAAGCTTTTCCAAATTCATCCAACCAACAGGGGAGAATTCTTTACCTTTTATTTTTTTTTCTAACATTGAGGACAATGTTTTGTCTAAGTTTGAGGGGGTGAATTTATTTTTCTAGGGGTGAATATTTTGTGGAAGTTTTAGATTTAATCTTATTGCATGTTTATCTAGATTTATAAATAATTTAGGATTAATTGGTAAATGAATTTATTATTAGTTTGAAATTTAGGAATCTAGACTAAAGTTGTGCCAATTTTTTTTTATGATCTCTCTATCCAATGATGATAACTAGTTGTTTTGAATTTTTATCTTCTGGTAAATAAGGTTTTCTTTTTATTCATGCTAAAGTCTTTTGTTCAGTATCGTTGTTAGGATATGATTTTCACAATTTTGAGTACTATATCTTTTACTTTGAATTATTATGAATATCTAGAGAAGATTTATATTGATGTGAATTTTAGATTATGTCAATGAATTCTAGAATTTGCTTGATTATTTCTCAAGGCAAAATCCTAGGCAATACTTAGTTAGAGAGATGATTTAGGCCATCTTTGGACCGTTTAAGTTTAAAAAGCCAACCTTGTTAAATTTTTATCCCTAGTATACCCCTTTTGAGCCTAATTTCCCTTTTCTTTATATAACTATATAATAATTGAGCTTAGCCTTAAAATTAATTTTTCAATTTTTCAACCCTCACTCCTAAGCATATATTTTGTTTTAGAAAATTTAAATTGAGTTAAATGTTGAAAAAGGTGGAAAGATGATGTTGATGTGAAAAAAAATTCAAGATATTAAAAATAACCTCACTACCTACAATACAAAGAAATAAGTTTGAAGGTGTGAAATTGTGAAATTGTGAAAAAAAAAATGTGTTGACAAAAAAAAAGAAAAGTTCAAATGTAGAAGAGAAAAAGTGTACTTGGAGAAGGAAAATAGAGCTGTATAGATAAGGCCTTGAATAATTATGTGCTTAGGGTGATTTGAGCCACATTATTATCCTGATCCTAACTTGACCCTAGCCATACATTACAAGCTTTATAAAGTCCTATTAATCCATAGCTTGGTGTTAGTCTACATCAGTGGAGAGAGAGATGAAATGTAAACCTATGGAGTTCTAGTACTAATTTGAAATTTGTGTTGGCATAAACTCATCTGGATGTCATAATATTCTTGGTAAAAGATTTCACACACACACGAAAATCCATTCGAGAATATGCTTGCATTGGAATTAAAAGATAAATTTAAATGATGCCTTTATTTTTCCTTAGATTAATGATTGATAAGCATACTTTTGAGGAAATTATAGGGAATCCTTGAGTTAGTGCACTTAATCTCTAGCAGTAGTAGTAACTATATTTATTTTAGTTTTCCTTAATTGGAATTTATTTTCGTAAGTTAGTTTCTCTTCTATGTTTTGCTCAAGGACTAGCAAAATATTAAGTTTGGGGGTGTGATACTTAATTTTGATAGTAATTTAGCTTAATTCTTGTAGTAATGCATAGAAATTAGTAGGTTTTATTCAAATTAATTTATGTTAGTTAATTTAGGTGAGTCAATCTAATTTTAGTTAATTTTATGCTTAATTTGGTGTTAATGTGATTAAGATAGGTTGTTGCTAATTTATTTGTACTTTTATAGGTGTTTAATGAAGGAAAAATTTTAATGGAAGAAGGAGAGCAATTTTTAGGTGTAGACTCCCACTGCACATATTTCCGTATTTCAATCATAACTCTCTTTACAGAACTCCAAATGAAGGATTCTTGGACCATTGGAAAGTTAAGAGAAAAATCTACAGCTTTTGTGTTTACCACTTTGCCCAGTTCGGCCTAGAAGGTGGTTAAAAATCTTGTTGAAGTTGGAGCACTACAGCAATCCTAGAACAATTACAATTTTTGTTATTTAAATGGTTAAGGCCATGACCCACGTAGTATGATGAGAAAATCCTTATTGGAATTGACTTCTTTGTTCACCTAACTTGGCCGAACTTCAAAGCCCTATAAAAACAACCTTTCGGAGGACTTTTACGATATAACGAAACACCAAATTGAAAGCTAAGATTCAAGCTGCAAAGTCATTGAAGTTGAGAATAATTTGAAGGATTCAAGGCGATTTAGAGATCAAGATTATAATTCTTTGTTTTGTCTATCTTTTTTTTATTGTCTTATTTTCTTTGTTTGGTTTTTAATGTTTAAACTTTATTTGATGATGATGTGTGACTTGTTGGGAAACTAAATTGTTTATCTAAGATTATGATTGAGCTCAATACGTAGTCTGAGTTATTTATCTCTCTTTTGCTTATGTTTTATGGATTTAAGTTGTTTATTTTATTCTGTTCTTAATGCTTCTAGTTGGTTAGCCACTAATTAGATTGAATTGGAAACCTAGGTTTATTTGACGAATGAGATTTAGGTAGACCTTAAATAGAATAACGTATAATCAATTACACTTAATTGATTAGGTGGTTTGACTTGCATATAGAGTAGACATACACTTATAAGCCATACATAGCCACAATTAGAGCAAAAACTTAATGAATCTTTCATTAATTTAATTTGCATAGACATATAGTAAATTAATTAGAAGAGATATTTTTATGAGAAACTCTATAATTTAGGATTCTTGGTTAGCAACTTAATCCAGTAAACTAAGTTAAGAGAGAGAGAGAAATAATATTCAGATGAAGTATTGAGGGACATATAATCTTATGTCTAAAAGTCAATCAAGTTTAGAAAAGTAATTTTACTGAGTAAATTTAGAGTAGTTTTAGCTTTTGAATTTTGTTTTTTAAATTCAAATTTTAGTGTTTAGATAAAATTAAGATGTGTAATTTTAGTAATTAATAGTAAGAATTAATTCAATTCCCTGCTGGACTGACACTCTACTAATCATTATAATATCTTTGCAATATGTATACTTGTGTGGGTAGAAAATTGAACAACAGTTTAACTTAAAGGAAGACAAAATGGAAAAATTCAACTTAAAAGATTTTCTAATTGATTAAAGTTTATGTTAATAGGTTAAAGTTGACCGAAGTGAAGCTTCAATTAGTTAAAGGGAGGGTTAACCAATCAAAAGAAGTCTGTTAGATAGAGAATTTTGAAAACAGAGATTTCTTAATCGGTTAGAGACTCTTTAATCAGTTAACATAGTGAACAGAACTGCCAAACAGTGCAAGTTAAAGAAGGGCTAATCAGTTAAAGCCTACCTATAACCAATGAAGGAAACTCTGTCTGCCTATTTGAATTTAAATGCTAGAGGATAAAATATCAGTTAGAATGGCATCAGAGTTGCTCCCAATACCTAGAAACTATCTTTCGTAGAAAAATCTAACTCCCCAAATATAAATTAAAGCTCCAACGATCAAAGAACAAGAGAGAGAAGCTCCAAGAGCCTATTTTGAGCAAAAAGCCAAATAACTTACTCTACACACTTGTTGTCCATTCTTATTCTTGTAAAAGTGTTTGAGCTTGGTTGTATTGATCTTAGATATATAAGGGTAATCATTTGTACTTCTTTTTCTTCTTTTTTCTTGGTAAATTAGAATGTGGGAAGCACTCTAGAGCTTATTGTAAGGGATTAGGGCTCGGGTTAGAAGCTTACCTTGTAAAAGCTTAGTGGAAGTTGTTAATTCTACTAGTATAGTGAAGCTAGGTTGAAAATCTTTGCTTGGGAGATCAAGGTAATGGATGTAAGTCAAGGGAACTGAACCACTATAAATACTTGTGCATTGTTCACTTTTTTCTACCTTTTCTTACTTAATGTCTTTTAACAATAACAAGCTTTAAACCTTTTGTCCTTTACTTGATTAGGAGCACTACAAGCTAATATATATATGTTTTTATTTTTTATTTTATTTTTTATCTTGTTCATTTTATTTTATTTTATTGTTATTCAAATTCAATTAAATATTCAGTGGGCTTTGGGAACCCCAAGCTTTGTCTTGTTTTGCATTAAAAGGCCATTAAACTTAATGATCAAGCTCAATGTCTGAGCTTGTTAATGAAAACAAGCCCAATATGGTTAAGTTGAAATAAAACGGATCAAACAAAACAAACGAGATTAAAGATAATAAGCTAAGATTAAAACGAACTAAACTAAAGACATTCTAGAAAAGGAAGAAAGAATGAAAAAAAAAAACCAGTTGGGCATGGGGACAAAGCCATGCCTAGCACAGAAAGGTGCATTTGCACCTTGCCAAGCAAAATTATGCCCTACCAGATGCGAAAAATCCATGTTTGGTAATATAACTCTTGCAAGGTGCAAGGGATGGCACAAGTGGCTGCATCCCCTACACTTGTGAGGGCAGTTATAAAAATTGCCCTATTTCCAAATCAAGGGAAAACTTTTTGAAAACCCTAGAAACTCCTGCAAAGCAAAAACCCTAGAAACTCCTGCAAAGAAAAAACCCTAGAATAAATAGCAAAATTCTAGCTTTTTCTACCAACCACATACCACAACCAAAATAAAAAAAATACAGCAAAATAGAAAATAAAAAAAAATCAAAGAAGAAGTAAAATAGGAAGCAATGTAGTGTGAAGGAAAAGGTTATTGTTGTTGGGGCGATCGTTAAAGTTTGAAGTGAGGGTTCGGGCAATGTGAGGGAGAAAGAGAGTTGATGTTTTGGCATGAGCGTTAGGTTCTGAAGTGAGGGTGAAAATCAATAGAGAAGGCAGGTGATAGTCGACGGGTTAGACTGCAGTGGTAGTGGCGGCACGGTGGTGAGAGTTCGGCTAGAGTTTTGTTGGAAAAAGAAGTAAGAAAGTTGAGGTTATTCTTTGGCCGCTTAGGTAAAGAGAGATGTTAGTCCCAAGTAAATGTGCTAAAGGGGGGTGAATAGCACTTTTTGACTCTTACTAAATTTGACTTCTGATTGGGGATAAATTCAAGATAAAAGAAAGATTTAAATATGAATGAACAAACTAAAAACAGAGCAAACAATCACACAAAAATTTAGAGTGGTTCAGTCTAAGACCTACATCCACTATCTTGATTGTTCAACCAAGGATTTTCCAAATCAATCCACTATGAAGGGTGAAATTCAGAAGCTTTCACCAAGCTTTACAATGGCTTTTACCAGGCTCAGCCAAAACCTTTCACAATGGTTTTTATCAGGATCAACCAAAACTCAACAACTAACTTTTCTAGGCTAAGTTAGAACCTATACACTCAATAAAGCCATCTAAGCTTGAATAAATTCCCTTAGAGTGTCTCGCACACTCTAAGCGTACAAGGAGAAGAGAAATAAATGTGTACCTATGATCACTGACTTGATCTAAGTGGTACAAAGTGAAGTGTTTGGATCTTTTACAAGGCTAGAGTGAAGTGCAGAAAGTATGCTGAAGGTTTTTTACAATTTTTGAGCTCTTTTTGGACTTGGAAGCCTTTATTACATTTCTAGCCGTTAGAACCCTCTTTTATACTAGCAAAATCAGCTCCGAAGTGAGTTAGATAGTTTTTGACCAATGGAAACAGTTTTGTTGCAGTTTTGGCCGTTAATTTGTCTTCTAGTGCACAATTCAAATTTTTTAGTAGAATGCTCTTAGTCGACTAACTGATATCTTAGTTAACTAAGTCATCTCTGTTTTCTGATCTCAGTTTTTGGCAGTGTGCACTTAGTCGACTAACTTACTTCTTGGTCGACTAAGTTGGTTCTGTCTTTCAATACTCTTCAGCTCGCCAACTTCTGATTTGAATTTTAGCTGACTAACTCCTCATTAAATAACTAAGGGGCTTCTGTCTTATTGATCAATTGTGACTTCCTTATTCTTTTGCTCTTTGATATGTGCATTTGAATGATTTATTAATTATTTGTATACAATTTTTGTCCTACACACTCAAATAGAGATATTAGACACATATGAATGGGAATGTTTTATTATCATCAAAAACTAATGGAGCCAATAAGAGAAAGTGAGGAAGGGAAATGAAGAGAGAGGAAGAAAAAGTGGCTTAAATACTTACGGTTTGGGAAAAGTAGAGTGTTCAAAACGGCACCATTTGGCTAAGGCTACTTGACTTGAAGACCAAAGCTCAAATGACGTTGTTCGGGAAGAGTACTTACACACCAAACAATGCATTTTGAAAAGGGTTTGGTGGGCTGTTGAAGCAGACTTGGGTGCTCTTTCACGGATCAATCATCTTAGGCCAATTCTAGCCCAAGCAAGGTAAAGCATTTTCTTTGTTTTTGTGTTGATTTGATTTGGATTGAGTTCATTGTGGATGGCCTAGCTTATTTTTCTAAAAATATATATATATTATTCAAAATAAGTGATTAATTAAAATAGGATGAAGTGAAAATATTCAAAAAAAAATAATGTTTTAGGGTAAGGATATTAAGAGAAGAAAAACGTAAAACTATAAATAGAAAAAAAGCTAAATAAATATTTAGTTATAAAAAAGAATAGATTTAGGTAGGTAAAAAATATATAAAAAATAAATAAATGTTTAAATATAAATAACAACAATAATAATAAATTCAAAGAAAACTATAGGTGAGGTATATGTAGCTCTAAAATAGTATAGAGTGCTTTAAGAAAAAAATTTTAAAAAATAATTTAGGATAAATAAAAATGAGAATTAAAATCTTGTAAATGAAAAAGGTAGACAAAAAGAATAATAGTAAATTATTTAGATAGACATAGAGAAAAATAAAATAATAAGTAGGCGAATGGCTTTGTTCTTTTTAAAAATAATAAAAAAAAGCATAAGGTAAACAAAAACAAAATAATGGAAAGAAAATTATAAAAATTATAAATTATAGTAGTAGTAAATATATGAAATAAATCACGATCAATATTGAAATTTATAGCATGTCACGCATCATCATAGCATTATTTAAATGTCATGGCATATAGATATATTTTATATGCAAGCTAAGGCCCCAATGATGGGACTTTACAAGAAAGCTTGCGAAGGCAAGTTCCCTTGAAAATTTCCCTAAATGAAAGAGTATCTTCATGTCCCACTAGTATGATGGGAGGGCTCAGAGAATATCCTTAATAAAAGGCTCTTACTCATATCAGGGTTTGCATTCATAAAAAAGAAAAAGAAAAACTATTTTTTTTTCCCGCAAATGATTACTCTGATGATGGGATTTGCTTGATAAGTTTGTGAATATGAGTTTTTTCAAGTATAAGGGGTGGATTCGGGAAATATCCTTAATAAAAAGTTTTCATTTGACATTATAAAGATTTATGCCATGCATTTCATAATCGTATCATGCACAAGTCACACCTATAAAATCGAATAAAATATTTTTAAGTTGCTAATGAAATAAATAAATAGAAAAATAAATAATGATTAAGGAAACACAAGAATAAAATTAAGAATTAAGGTTTAAATAGGATAACTGTCACGACTCGAAACTCCCATCGAGCCCGTGACAACCGCCGCGACGTCTCAATTTACATTCATTACCCGGAATGTCAACCGAGACCCCTCAAGGCTTTAATATCAGCTTCTCATTTCCCCTGTGGGTAACTGTTTCCAAATACCACATTTTAAAAGATTTTAAACTGTTTCCAACTTAAACAAATGAAATAATAATTTTCGTCTCACAAGGGTATTTTTGTCATTTATCCCAAAAATCTAAAAAAATCATCTAAAAATATAGTATGTAAGTGGAAAACACATATTTCTTAATCAAAAATAATTTTGGATGTCTAAAACATTCGTTTAAAATGGAATTATGACTGTTATAATAAAATAAAAATATTCAATAAAATATTCAATTTTCACATAAAACGATATTTTAAGAACACTGCATAAATAATTTTTATAGCGTAAAAGCAAAATAAATTCTTACATACCGTAATACAGATAACCAAAGTATAGAATTTAATTTACAGTGACACGTGGGCCCCCGAATGACCAAAAGTATAAAAAGAAATGAACCTACAGTCTTTGGATGTGGCAAGTTCAACTGTAATTCTCGCCGATATCAGTTATCTACAATCTATTCTGAACCTGAAATGGGTGGAAATGAGGGTGGTGAGATTATAAAATCTCAGTGAGTAAACAAACATCACTCAAAATATCTAAAGTCGAGTAAAAGGAGACTATTAAAACATTTCATCAAACTGTAATTTATCATCTTTCAACTTATTTCAACCAAATGAAATCAATTTATTTAAAGCAAGTAATCAGTATGGCTTATGAATTTCTTAAAAAACTTGGCTCATGCCAAAAATTATTATCATACTCAGTTATTTGGGATACCTTGGCCGAGGGCTATCCCAACTGAGTCCGCCAAGGCTATTAGAAAGTCATGTTTTTATTTTGAAAACATAGCCATTCCTTGACGTTGGCCGAGTTCCCCTTCACGAGGTGGTTTGGCGTGAAGTGAACTCTAAAAGTTATACCTCAGGAGTTACCCTACTCGCCTCTCCAACCGAGGTAAAAATATAACAGGATTCCGTGCCCCTCTAATAGGCTAGTCCACAGAATCCAACCCACTGCAGCAGGTCAAACCCACCATACAATAAAATTTTGACAGCATGACAGGGCTAATATATTACTACCCAGCCTGCAAGGGTAAAATAAAGTGATTCATATAATTCATAAAAACACAGCCCAGCCAGTCATGCCAATACAATAACATAAGCCATTAATTCAATTTTAAATTTACAACATATCAGTGGTCTCCAATTACTCTATTTTTCAAAATCGTTATTTCGTTTCAAGACAATTTATAAAATATTTTCATTTAAACTCATTTTGTTTACAAAACATAAAAATTTACCATTTGAACTCATTTTCATAAAATTCACCAAAACCGAATAAAAACATACTTTAGATAATTAAAATGATGGTAAGGTTACTCACCGTGTCTAGAGTGAGGATTTTCGAAATACTCAGACTATTGGTCCTCGGGTGCAATTCCCTTGCTTTTATTAGAGGACTCACCACCTTGACACAGTACAAAATCGAGAAATTCACCACATTGGTACTAAATTGAAATTAAACTAATTTAGACTACTAATGCTTGATATGAAATGCAAAAATGTCTAAATTTTTGCCTAAATGCGGTGTTAGCCTATTTCGGTCTTTTACCCGATAAATTGATATACGCGTCCGTTTAAACTCCAAATTAATTTTTTTCAGTTTCTATACCTCAATTGCACCCAAATTGACTTAATGTCCCTCAGTGTGGTGCAAATTATCAGTCCCGATAATAAATTACGAAAATACCCCTAGTGGGTAAAAATTTGTATTTTTGCTCCGAAAATTTCCATTATTTTTCTAGGCTCATAATTCATCATTATTCATCATAATTCCTCAAATAACCATCAAGATCAGCAGCCAATATTCCCCTAGAAAATTCAGCATAATGGGTTTCAATGGGAGAAAATTATATTTCTAGCTTATTTTTGCTATATTTCAATATAACTTAACTAAAATCACTTAATTCAATTAAAATCAACCAAAAATCAAGCTCAAAACTCATCCATGGAGGTTTGGCCAGCATGGGTGTCCATACCCACTTTGTAATTTTGCATGGAAATGAGAAAAAAATGCATGGGTAGTGAAAATCACAAGGAAAATCAATGAAATTTACCTTTTTAATGCTTGATTTCTTGATTTCTCTTGATTTTCTCCAAATTTTTCAGGTAGGATTCTTGTTTTTTTTTTTCCCTTTTCTCCCCTGGTTTGGACAGCTGAAGAAGATGAGAATTCCGGAATTTTTACCTTTTTAAAGGCTAAAATAATATAATATTATTTTATTCATTTTTTTTAATGTTTTATTAATTCCTTAAATTCTAGCCATCCATTTATTTCCAAATTTTCACCATACACTTGTCCCACATATCCATAGCTTAGGTAAAATTCTCAGACTTATCCAAAGTCTTGGTGGAGTAATTTTTGAAATTTACACTTTTACCCCCGTAAAAGTCAAAAATTACATTTTTGCCCCAAAAATTGAAAAATTGCCCATAGACATATTTTTCATCCCTTATACTCATACCATTCTCCAATTTGTCAAATTTGATCTAAATTCTCTCAAAATCTCAAATTTTGTCCGCGGGTGGCAAAATTACGATTTTGCCCCTACACTCTAGAAATCACTGGAATTAAACTTTTTCACTGCCAAACCCTCAAATTATACTCCAATACTCAAATGGGGCTAAAAAAATTCTTTTCTAAAAATTCCCATTGTGTCCTTGGGTGGCAAATGACCATTTTGCCCCTGGACAGTAAAAATTCTAGTTTGACTTCAAATTGATCCTCGAACTCCAAATCACCATATTAAACCATTCTGGGACTTTAATATTCTTAATTTCATTTTAAATTCTCTATTTGATCTAGTTCGAGACTTAAATTAACTTAATTGTACCATTTGGTACATTGTCGTCTTTTAACGATTTTTCTTTCAGGGCTTTCCAAGTATGCAAGCATATTGTCAATCATATGAATGACATGGAAAGTATTTTATAAGGTCGGGCTTGACAATAACATATGATTAAATGGTACCGTTCATGGAATGCGCATCACAGGGTGCTAATCCTTCCTTGTATATAACCGTACTCCCAAACCCAATTATAAAACTCGCAGATCAAGTTTTTGTTCTTTAGATGAATCTAAAATCAATTTAGGACCTTGTTGAATAGAACGAATTTAATAAGTGACCAATCACACTTAAATAAAAAAAATTGATGGCAACTTTTCAAATTTTTCACATCGCTGGTAGTGACATGTCGTAGGAAACTTTTTCATCAAGACATAGGTCGTAGAATTTTTTTTTTAATTTATATGTTTTTGATCAGGTTTGCACAACATCCTAGAAAGAACTAAAGGAGATGACTATTTCAGACTTGGAATTCTAGTACTTGGAATTTTACATGCTTTGAATTCTAGTATTTGGAATTTTACATGCTTTATTCTGTTAGGAAGCTACACTATTGAATAGTGACTTGGAATTCTAGTATTTGGACTATCACATGATTTGACTAATCAACTTTAGGTATTACCTTGCCATCCAAACTTAAATTGTATCTTCAAAAATGTTTCCGTTTATACTTAGATTTTGCCATCCAAAATTTTAAACTTAATTATGCCTAAACTGCATCAAAAAATTAAACATCCATCGACAATGCCATTATTGTTATATATGTTTGACATTGTCTTTGTTGTCTAATGGCTTTAAGAGTTGTGAAAATAAAAAATTGCTTCTAATTATTGTTAAATCATTATTTTCTTATTTTCATTATTTGATAATTTTTTTAGTTATAAAATAATCTTTAATTCAGATTTGAAGTTTAAACGTATGACAAATTTTGATTTACAACATTAATCTAACACTTAAAAAACAAAATTTACTTATACTTTAAAGAATGATTTTTTACGATAAGCTCATTAAAGTTATAAACAATTAATATATTATGCAAAATAGAACAAAATTAATAGTATTTAATGGAAAATAGAACAAAATTAATAGTATTTAATAATAGAAATTTTGAATTACGATATAATATATGGAAAGTTATCCTAAATTATCCGCAATGGAGTTTTTAAATTCCACAAACAAACATAGAAAGTTGTCACAGGTCCAACATATTATATTTAATGAAATTATGTATTAATTATAATTATTAAATGAATATGTACGTGACAACCTTATAAACCCACTAATGGAGTTCAAATATTCCACTATACTTGAATATATAGTAATCAATATATAATATAGTTGTGTCATTTCTCAATAAATTTCACATAATTCATATTTATATATAGTTATTGTTGAATAGTTTGTAATATTTGTTGGAAGATAATTATTCAAGTGTGACTGTTTAAGAATAAATATAACTCTTAAAAAATAATAAAATAAAAATAAATAAAAAATAAGTATTTACAACAAACACAACTATTGAAAGTTGTAGATACGTCTGTTGAAATACAACAAACACATCTGTTAAAAATAGTACAGACACATCTGTTGAAAATAAAAAGGACGCATTTGTTGAAAGACAACAGATACAACCTCTCATTGTCTATAAAAGAACGTACTTCCAAGCCAGAAGTCATTCAAAGCATTTTGCAAAAAAGGCTTGTTGTATCTTGGAGAGTCCTTATCTGCGAATCCCCATAGTAGGCAACAACTTTTTAAAGAAAGTGTGTTGCAGCATGCCTCAAGCCTTACTTTCTTCTCTTTTCTTCTTCTACTAATTTTCTAACGATTTGAAAGAGTTGTTTTCAATGGAGTCTAATTCAAATTCAAAATTTCAACTTATGAATCAAGAATTCATCAAACTTGATCGGTTTGATGGAACCAATTTCACCCGCTGGAGAGATAAGATGGTGTTTTTGCTCACAACCTTGAAGGTTTATTATGTTCTAGATCCAACTCTTACTGTAATTCCAGAACCGACTGTTGAAGACTCTGATGCATAAAAGGCAGAGAGAAAAAACGTGAAGAAGATGAATTGATATGTCGTGGACACATTCTAAATACTTTGACAAATCGTCTATATGATCTCTGCTCCAATATGAAAACTCCAAAGGAAATTTGGGAAGCCTTGGAAACTACCTATAAAAACAAAAAAAAAAGGTACTTGTAGACACTTTACTTTTGACAAAAAATAAATATAAATTAATTAAAAAAACTAATTAACTAAATAATTAAAAAAAAAAGTACTGGCGAGGCGTGAACGCCCTTGCCAGTACTCGTACCACCACCACTACAGTGCCAGACGCGAAAAAATCACGCCTGGCAGAGTAGTGGGAAGACACCCCTACAGAAGCCAATATTTCAAGTATAAAGGGGGGATCCGAAGCAAAAACCAAGGGGGGAAGAAAATCAGAGGGTAGCCAAAAATTAAAACCAAAAGAATTCCTAGCTTTCTAAACAACCACAACCACAAAACCCTCAGCCAAAATACCACAAAAATATAGAAAATATATACAAAAACACATAACGCATGAGGGATGAGAGGAGGATTTTGATGGGTTTTGGAGAGCCAACACTGAGAAGTTGGGTTTTGGGTCTCGCCATCGGTGAAAGAAAGTAACGGGGGAGTGGATTTGTTTTTGGTGGGTCGACCGATGGTGGGCGAAGCAAAGAGGTTTGGGATCTGGGCTGATCATCGGTGAGCGAAGCAAGGATGTTTGGGAGTTAGGTCGACCGCCAATGAGTGAACCAAGGCAGTAAGAGAAGAGAGAGGAAGGCGTTGGGAAAGGGAGAGCCGACTGCTGGGGAGTGACGCCCGCAACCGTAGAGCAAGGAGGCAGGAGTGAGAGAGGGCCAATCGGATAGCCGATGGCACTGCCGGTTTTGGGTGGTGGCCGGTCAAAAGGGAAGTTTTTTAGAGAGAGGGTAGAGAGTTTGATTTTAGAGAAAGAAATTAAAAGGAGAAAATGAAGAAAGGGTGAAGAAAAAACCTTTTTTATACTTAGGGTTAAGTAAAACTATGCAGCGATCGATTACAACCGAGCAACCGATCGCGATCGTTGGTTTTTGTAACCGACGGTTGCAATAGCAACCGTCAGTCATGTCGATCGGCCTCGTCGGTCAATCGGGTCGACCGTCGGGTGGGACTCCTTCCCCCTTGAGCTGACTGAATAACCGGGCATTGACTGCCTTGGTTTCTATTGCAGGTGAAAGCACCAAAATACCCCTCATTAAACACTTTCTTTTCTACCCCCATAAAGGTAAAATTGTAAAACCCTCTTCAAAAGACCCTAAACCTGTTGCAGATCTCACAAACCAACAACCATTCGGCCTTTCCCCCGACAGCCCCTTATTTTCTCCGTTCCCTTTTCGCCTCATACAACTAGCAGCCGCCTCATGCAACCATAGGTGTTTCTTAGTTGCTATCAAGTGTGTTTCTCAATCAAAATTGCTGCCATTGCAAGGTAAATATTAGTTTTATTTTTTAAGTTATTTTGTGAAAATAAGCAGAGAGAGAAAGTTCGAGAGAAAATATGTTAGAGATTATGAGTTTAGGGTGGTTGTTTTTTGCTTGTAATAATTATGTTTGTTCCATTAAGCTTGCTGTTTAGACATTGTAAACTGCTTGGAACCAAACCCTCTTTTTGCACTTTGCAAAAAAATTTAGAATTTCCTTTTCCATGGAGCTTGGCAATTAAATTCTAAAAGGTACGTAGGTCCTCATTTTCATCGACTTTACCAAACAATATATGTTCTATATAGTTGAATATGATACGTAAAGGATCTTTAAACTTGGGTCATTGGAAAGGAAGAAGGGAAAAGAAAGAAAGTCAAAGGGTGTGGGGGATGCCGGATGCATCTAGAAATAGAGAAAATCTAGAATTCTGAGAAAGTTGGTTTGGATGCTACTGATAAGTGATAAACAGTATTTTGATAAGCCTATTATAATAATATTATTATAAAAAGAACATTTAAAATTGTTATTCATAAATGTTAATTTTAATGGACATAGAAGTTTTGGTATAATTTATAATTCATCTAATTATAATATTGTATAAATTAATATAAACACAATTTAGTGCACTTATGTTTGATGTGTTTAATCTAATAAATGTTAATTTTTTTTCAATTAATGTGTGATAATATTTGATTTATTATCTGTGTATAAACATCCAAGTATCAACACATAACTCAATTTGATTCCCATTTTTTGGTTTCCTCAAATTGGCCCAAAATTTCTGGCAACTTGGAATTATTTTTAGTTGGAAAAACTAAAACTCCCATGTTGTTTGGACTAAGCAATTCATGACACTCATCCAAGTAGTATAAAAGACTTTAAGTCATACCGATGTCAACGAGGAAGAGTAAATTGTTTACCTTGCATGTGTTTGACAGGGTTGGCAACTTAGAATTATTATTTGGATTTTTAATTAAAATGATTGACAATATATTAGAATTAAATATTAAAATTAATATTTGGATTTTTTTTTTTTTTTGTAGATGTCAACTAATGAGGAAATAAATTTCGCAATTAATGAGACACCAACACCAACACCATCAACATCTACACCTCATGTTACTGCTAGTTCTACCGATCCCAACAAAACGTGTGAAGTTGTAAGCAAGGTGCGGAAGCAAATGGAGCCGTCTCAATCTACATCGATTGTGTGGGATCACTTCACCAAATTTGTTGATAAGAAAGGTAATAAGAAAGCTAATTGTTCTCATTGTGGTAAAGAATTGTGTGCTGATACAAAAAAGAATGGAACATCTTCTTTGAAAAATCATATTAAAGTTTGTCCTAAGTTGAAATTGGTGCGTGATAGTGAGGAGAAAAGGCAGATGAAATTAGTTTTTGCTTCGGGAGGGGATGGGTTGGGTAATTGGAAGTTTGATCAAGAGGCAGTTATGAGGAGTTTAGCTAAGATGATTATTTTAGATGAATTGCCTTTTAAGTTTGTGAAAAATAATGGATATAGGAGACACATAAACGAAGCATGTCCTAGATTTCGTATATCTTCACGATGGACTGTTGCTAGGGATTGCTATAAGGTTTATACTGATGAAAAAACTTGAATGAGAAGATTATTAAAATCATGTCCTGGTAGAATGTGTCTCACCACTGACACATGGACTTCGATTCAAAGAATTAATTATATGTGTCTAATTGCCCATTTTATTGATATTGATTGGAAGTTGCAAAAAAGAATTTTGAATTTTTGTTCGATCACTAGTCACAAAGGTGAGGCCTAGGTAAGGCAATTAGTAAATGTTTGGGGGATTGGGGGATCCAAAAGATTTTTTCTATCACTGTTGATAATGTTAGTTCAAGTGATGTTGCAGTAGGGCATTTGAAGAAAAAATATAATGTTGCTGGAACTAGTATTTTAGGTGGTAGATTTTTTCATGTGAGATGCATTGCTCATATTGTGAATCTTGTGGTCTTTGATGGATTGAAGGATATGAATACCTCAATTGCTCATGTTAGAGGGGCAGTGAGATATATTAGACAATCCCCTACTAGATTAGTCAAGTTTAAGGAGTGTACTGTTAGTGCAAGAGTTAAGAGCAAGTGTTTATTGTGTTTAGATGTGAGCACTAGATGGAATTATACTTTTTTGATGTTGGATACAGCTTTGAAATTTCAGAGGGCGTTTGCATCATTTGAATTATGTGATAATGGCTCCATACCTGAGCTCATAAGGTTGGGAGATGGGGTGCCCGATGACAGAGATTGGGAAAATGTTAAGAGGATTTCTCGTTTTTTGAGAGAATTTTATGATTTGACTTTGAGTGTTTCAGGCACATCTTACATAACTGCTAATGCTTTTTTGGATTCCATTTCTGATGTGTATACAACTTTGATTGAATGGCAAAATGGTGATGATGTTGATTTACAGTCTATGGCAATTAGGATGAAAGAGAAATATGACAAGTATTAGGGTAATGTGGAGAAAATGAATTTGGTGTTATTTATTGCTGCTATACTTGATCCGAGGAAAAAGCTTTCTTATGTTGAATTCACTTTGCTAGACATGTATCCTCCAACTCAAGCTTCAATGATGTTTTCTTTAGTGACACAAACAATGGATGAGTTGTTTCGTTGTTATAGAAATATGTTACAACCTTCAGCTCATGATGTTGGTGAAAGTGGTCAACAGTGTCTAACGTCCATGGGTCAAGGCACTAGCGGTGGTTGTAATGATAATGTTGTTTCAACTTTGATTGGCAAGGACACAGAACGAACTAAAAAAAAATTGGATAGGTTCAAGAAGCACCGGTTAAACATTAGATCAAAAGAACTGAAAACAGAATTGGAGAAATATTTATCTGAGCCTGTGGATGATGAGGGTTTCGATGATGATGAGTTTGATGTTCTCATGTGGTGGAAACTTAATCAGTTTAGGTTTCCTATACTTGCCGCTATTGCTCATGATGTTTTGGCTGTTCCCCTATCAACAGTTGCTTCGGAATCTGCTTTTAGTATCGGTGGACGTGTGCTTGATGCATATAGGAGTTCTTTGACTCCTAAGGTTGTGCAAGCACTTATTTGTGCTCAAGATTGGTTACTTGGAAAGGTACTTGGTGATCCGGATTTGATTGCAGATGATCTGGACGAGCTTGATAAACTTGATTTTGGTAACTATTTTATTTCTTTTTATAGTTTTATTTATAATTTAACTTATTTGATTTGTTAAAAATTAATTTACCATATTTGTTATTTTATTTTTTAGAGTTGGCTACTATTGCGTTGGAGACAATAGCTGAGTTTGAGCCTGAGTCGGATTAACATTTTTAGGTAATGTTATCATTCGGTATTATGCAATATTTATATGTTATTTATAATTCATTTAGGTTATCTTACTACAAAAATTTACACTAATTATATATTTGCTTTTAATCTTTTTAGGAGCATGTTCTACAAAATCATTAAAATTCGAAGTTGGAGCCTTGGAGATTCATATTTTGAAATTTAGTAATTTATGTCATTAAACTTTAAGTTGTGGAACTCTTCTTTGTTTATTTATTGTATGAAGATTAATGTTAATTTCTTTGAGATCTTATTTAATTATAGAACTTTTTAAACTAATGTTTATTTATTCTATAAAGATTAATGTTAATTTATTGCATGAAGATTAATATTATTAATCATTTGAAAAATAAATAAATAGGTCAAAAAGAAGACTTAAAAAAACTCTTTGTAACAAATTATATACAAAAGGCTTATGTCAAATAAAAAAAAGGATCAAATTATTTAACTATATCAAAAGTATAAATCTTTGTGATTTATATACAAAAAAATATCATTGTTTTAAAATTTGATTTGCCTTGCTTTAGAAAGTGACAATATTCTATCCTTGAATTACTACTAGTATTCATGGAAAAATAAGTTAAATCAATGGATCTTTAACAGCCCATATAAACCTTCACAGTCCAAGTCAATTTCATAAAACCTTCACAGCCCAAACCCAAATCAAATTAAGCTCACAGTCTAAAACACCGAATCCTAACCGATCGACCAACCTATCCCAAAAATCGACCGAAATCGATTTTGGAGGGGGGCGGTTCGGTCAGTTAATTTAGTAAAACTTTTTTGTTGGTTTTACGAAAAATCAACTGAAACCGAACCGAGACCGAATTTGCTCACTCCAAGGGCTAAGGCATCAAAACGGCGTAGTTTTGGGCATTTGGAGGTTACTGGGCAGGAGACTGGACAATGGACCAACTGAAGCAGGCTATCCGGGTTGGGCTATATTTAGCCCATTGAAGGTATACTCCTTACTTCTCTAATGTTAACTTTATGGTATTGTGGTGGATTTATTATTTAGATAGGAGAATAATTAATTGAGCTTAATTGGAATAAAAGATATAATATAAAAAAAATTAAACGACAAAGGAAAACATATAAAGGAAGTAGAAATATAAAAGAAAGATAAGGATGAAAATAAAAGCAATATATATACATATGCAAAAAAATTGAAAAAAATAAATGAATGAATGAATATATTTGATTATGTCATGAATTAGATAGAAAAGGTTATTAAGGCTTAAATAAGCTCAAAAATATATAACAAAATAAATGAACATTTAATCAAAAAATAATAATATAATAAATAGATTTAGAGGGATATTGAACATGGAAAAGTAAGTATTTAGTATTAGGAATAAATTTATTTAAATGGATAATCTACACATAAGGGAATATATGGCTAGATTCAAGATATAGTATAAGATGTAAGAGGGTCGAAATGGGAGACATAATAAACTTCATTAGAGAAATTGATATAGAGAAATTATGAATGGAAATGAATAAAAAAAATAAAAAATTGTGGTAAAACTAAAAATGTAATTATCAAAGTATTTAAAGGAGATAGTTTATAAAATAGATGTAGCTACAAATAAAGGAATAATGAGAACGAGAGCAAATAGAAGAATTATTCAATTTTAAATAAGACAAGTAAACGATACCGATGATGGGATGGTTGGTCGGGACACGAGAAGTGGCAATCCCGGGCCAATTTTTTCCTAGGTTCGAAATTCAAATTAAGGCCTCACCAATACGATGGGAGGGCCTCGATTTCAAGATCCCAAAATTTTTTTATAAAAAAAAAAATTAACAACACAAAATCATCAAAAAATAATAAATAAACAAATAATAGATAAAAAGAAAAAAATAGAAAATAAATAAAATAAAAAAATAATGATAATAATTCATATATGTATATAATAAATTTGTGAAAAGGTAATATCCATGACATTAAATAAATAGACAAATATTAAAAACTATTAATGAGGAAAACCCAAAACACTAAATGATTTAAAATCACTTCTTAAATATCTAATGGTATAAGGTATAGATTAATAAATAATATGTAAAAAATGATAAAATAAGAAATATCAAGGAATATATAGGAAAAACTTAGAATATAAAAAATAAAATATAGGAGAATAAAAAATAAAAAATATGATAATATGAAATAAAATGAAAATAATAATTAAATAATAAAAAATGACAAAAAAATAGATAATTGCACTAGCATAGTATATTTTTATGTTACATCATGCATATCATTGCATACAAATATTTCTGTTTTCGAGTTTAAATCTCGATGATGGGATCTCCCAAGGATCTTGCGAAGGCGAGTATTTCTCGAAAAGTTTTCTAGGTGAAAAGATGCCTTCGGGTCCCACCAGTATGATGGGAAGGCTTGAGAAACATCTTTAATAAAAGGCTTTTGCTCGAATTAGGTTCATCATGCACGAAAATATTATTTTAAAAGAAAACGTACGAAGACCCCGATGATGGGAATTATTCATTGAATTTGCGAAGGCGAGTTTCTCGGATAATTCCCTAGGTGAGAGAACATCCCGGATCCCACCAGTATGATGGGCGGATTCAGGAGAACATCCTCAATAAAAGGTTATTCGTCCGACATTTTATCCCACGTCATGCATCTCATCTTGCCTCCCATTTGCATTCCATTTTAGATTAAATAGGAGATAAAATAAGAGAATAATATCTAAGAAAATAAAGTGAAATTAAAAATTAAAGCCTAATATGATAATCTAAAAATGGTACCGTTCATAGAAAAGGAGTCCCGGGGGTGCTAATCCTTCCCCGAGCGTAACCGTACTCCTAAGCCTAGATTTAGAAAGCCGTAGACCAGTTTAAGGTTCTCTTTGGCGAACTTAAAATTAATTTAAGGCCTCGTCGGTTAGAATCGAGTCATTAGGTGGCCAATAGCACCTAGTAAAAGAGATTTGTGGCGACTCCTACGGTCGGGTTCCCGGACCCGCACATTACGACAGCTGGCAACTCCACTAGGGACTTCCGAGAGTCGAACCATTAAATAATAATAGGTTATCCAAGGCTTAAAATAATTCGATGATTCCTTAGTGTTGATGATTTGTTTTGCATATTTTGTTTAGTGCATTTGTTTATTTCGCATTTGTTATTTTATTACTTTTAATAATTGTGGGGATTTATGATAGAGGGATGTGAGAATGATACTCTGAACTCGATGTTTTCCTTCATACACACAGCACATTTTGCATTCATGCATAAACCCTCCACCCGGGTTATGTCCCTTTTAGGAGGGAGTTTAGTAGCTACGCTCTCGTAAGGTGATAACCTCCGCACGGGCTAGTGAAGACTCCCACTCAAATCGAACCTAGTCCGTTTGAAGCTTGTAATGGGCGAGGAATGGGGCACCTTACTAGTTCGCGTGGACGACAGTGAGGAATGATTTGGGAACCTTAGCTCTGTTTATAAACCCCGCTCAACATATAGAATACTAAGAGCAACTTAACCCTAGGTAGGGCCATACCCGTAAGAGTATACCTTATAAATAGGTACACATGAAGGAATTTCTTCCACTCCCTCTATTTTAAATTATGCCACAAGGTAATAAAGTATCGTGGAGTAGACAGTAATACCCATGATATTACTTATTATTCTCTCATTACTTTTTAACATTCCACTCTTTCTTTTTACCATACTAACTTAAGTTTATTTTGCTTGTCATGTGCATGTTACATGTTCATTTGCATGAATCGTAATTGCATATAGGAGAAATATTGGCTACACAACATCCAACCTAAGAGATCCCGATTACATCCATGGAGTCGTCATTAGCAAGTCCGCTCAACATATACAGAAATGATTATGAGATAGAGTTACAGATGGGGCAGATTCAGCGAGAAAAAAGAGACTGTTTGACCCAAGGACATATCCCAACTTTACCCGAAAGAGTTCATTTGGACCTTCAGCATAATGACTTCACAAAGATGATAGGAATTTGGGAACAATGGAGACGTGCTCACCGAGACAATTTTCAGAGCAAGTATGGACACATTGTATGGCTCCTATATGTACCTGTTGATGACCAGATGCTCCGAGCCATCATCCAGTTTTGGGATCCCTCATACCGTTGCTTTGTCTTTAACAAGGTGGACATGACCCCTACCATAGAAGAGTACTCCTCTCTACTCCGGATAGATCACATGCAGCCTGACAAGATCTATTGGAGGGACCAGAAGATGGGACATCGGCAGAAGTTGGCCAAGTTGCTAGGAATGACTACGATAGAAGTGGATCAGCACTTGAAGAAGAAAGGAGACACAGAATGCCTTCCGTGGAGTTTCTTGAATGGATATATTAAAAAACACATGGAGGATGAACAAGGTCTCCTAGCTTTCGCGATGGCAATCTATGGCTTAGTGGTCTTCCCGAAGGTTCTAGGTCATGTAGAGGTATCAATCATAGACTTCTTCGATCAGGTGATGAGGAGCACTAACCCGACCCTATCCATCTTAGTTGAAACCTTCAGATCCTTGAATTTCTGTTGGCGCAAAGGCGAAGAACGATTCATCGGATGTGCCCAACTCATGACCATATGGATCAAAAGCCATTTCGAATGCAAAGAGAGTAAATTTCGGAAGCCTTATCTATCTACAAGTTGCCCTATCCTTGAATTCTGCGAAAGTGTATGGCCCGACTACAAGAGGAAAGAAGAGTGGGTTGCGAATCTCCGAAGGTTAATGAGCGTTGAAGTAACTTGGAGAGCTCCACGGATGCCGCGAATGCAAGTGATGTATAAATGCGGAGACAAGCTGTGGGAACCGCTTATGGGACCATGAGGAGCCATTAGTTATGCACCGATAATGGTACGGAGACAGTTCGAATCTAAACAATTCGTGCCTATGACTCACTAGCTCAACCAGTTAGAGTTTACATATGGAGAACCGAAAACGCTAAAGAAAATTGAGGAAATTGCACAAGACTGGAAGAAAACTTACCGAGTGGATCAGGGAAGGGTTACCGATAAAGTCACCACAAGATATCATACTTGGCACGACCAAAGGGTGAAAGATGTCATATGCCCCCCGAAAAATCCATCAAAACATCCCATAAACCCAGAACCTCAAGATGTCATGCTAGAGAGCAAGTTGACAAGAAAAGGACTTGAAAATAAGATGATGAATATGAAGCGGAGACATGAGGATGAGCTAGAAGAAGTGAAGAAAGAGACGGCAAGAAAGGTACCGATGGCTTTGTAAGAGCGGGATAAATGGCAAAGCAAGTTTGAGGAAGTGAACGTGGCAAATTCTTCTCTGATAGCCAGAATGCAAGAACTCCAAAGTGCCAACAATGCTTTGTAGCACGAGGTATGAAGACAAGAACAAACTATCCAAGAGTTGAGAAATGACTGCGGCTTGTTGGAAACTGTCATGGAGGGCTACAAGGCATAGTATGAAGCAGTAAGGTAAGAGTATTTCCAAATGAGGGAAAGAAATGATTCGTGCACACAAGGCCTTCAAAGGAAAGAAGTTGAAATGAGATAGATACTGAGACATATGAGAGAAGTGGCATTTAGAGCACGAGTAATGGCAGACAAGATTGAAGAACTCAGGCGAGAGATTCTTCTGAGGGATGAATTGAGTGAGCGATTGATCGATCACCTTAGGATGGTTAGGGACTAATATGACAAAGTTGGTTTTTCTTTTTGGTAGTTATTTAATGGTTTTAGACAATGATGTAATCGAATATTTCAATTCTATGGATGTGGATTTTCTTATGATAAATGTTGGATGGCCGATATTTTTCCTATTTTTATTTTCTTTTCAAACACATTTCACTTGCATCATAGTTGCATGATTCATATAAATAATAACAAATGACAATGCATTCATCAACATAAAATTCTAACATATCCATTTGGCTCGTAAGGAACAAAATTCCAAAGAAACGAACCCTACACAAATACAACACAAGAGCTCGCTCTAAGATCATGGGGGACGAACACTCGAAGAGAATGGACAAGATCGAGAAGAAGCAAGAAAAGATTATGGGTCAGTTGTCAAAGATTTTGGAGTTGATGTCGACAGATAAAGGGGAGAGAGTGGTGGGGAGTTCTGGTGTGTCAGAAGACGTTCAACAGACAAAAGCCAATACAGACCCCATATATCCACTAGGATTCACATCACCACTAGCAAGGAATACGTCTATCCCCATGCCATCGATAGGACAATATCCGTTCTTTAGGATGTTAGTGCCTATAGGGCCACCACCGACTTATGCCCAACAGAGGCCAATTGGAGGTGCAAGTCCTTCAGACCCCATCTCTGTACCGATCTGAACAATCCGAAGGAACAAGAGAAGCTCAAGTGTGGATCCGTTGAATCAAAGGACAATCCCGATACCCATCAGAAATTTGACCTTTTTGAGGAGAGACTACGTATGATAAAAGAAATGGGAATGTATTGCTCTATGGATGCAATCAAACTCTATCTCGTTCCAGATATGGTTATACCCCCAAAATTCAAAGTTTCAGACTTTGAAAAGTATGATGGAACCAAGTGCCCAGTCACACACATCACCATGTATTGCAGAAGGATGGCTGCATATGCCCATGATGACAAACTCTTGATACATTGCTTCCAAGATAACCTCACTAGTGCTGTAGCAAAGTGGTACGTCCAACTGGACCGCAATCGAATCCACACATGGAAGGACCTTGCTCGGGCGTTTGTAGCTCAGTATAAGCATGTTACAGATATGGCTCCAGATCGCCTTTCTTTACAAAACATGGAGAAGAAACCCACTAAAAGCTTCAAAGAATATGCTCAAAGATGAAGGAATATGGCTTCTTAAGTTCAGCCACCATTGATTGAGAAAGAGACCACCGTGATGTTCGTTAACACCTTGTGAGCTCCTTATGATGAACGATTGGTCTGTAGTACCATAAAGAACTTCGATGATATGGTAATTTCAGGAGAGATGATAGAGACTGCCATTAAGCAAGGGAAGATAGAAGGAGATGATGCGGCACACACGAAAAAATGAGGAACTTTAAGAAGATGGAAGGAAAAGCCCAAGCCATCACTTCGGGATAACCCCAAGGAAGAAGCTACAACCCTTATCAGCCATATTCACCATACCCCTATTATCCAGTTGTGAATAACGCTTCACAAAGCCCATACCTATATCCACCCATGACAAATGCCTTTTCTAACCTGTACCCATATGCTCCCATCCAACGGACACCTTACCTCACAAATATCCACCCACCTACTTCCACACCCGTTACAGCTTCAACCACACAACAAACAACACCTTCAAATAACCATACTGTCGGTGAATCAAGAAGATGGCGAAACAAGTAAGAGAAAGTGCAGTTTGACCTAATCCCTATCCCATATGCTGAACTCTTCACTCAGTTAGTTGCAAACCATCTGGTGGCACCTTTATACATAGAGCCATTAAAACCTCCATTCCCGAGATGGTATGATGCTTTCGCCTATTGTGATTATCATTATGGAATCAAAGGTCACTCGATCGAGAATTGTATAGCATTCAAACATAAGTTGCAAGGGTTGATCAAGGTAGGAATCCTGAATTTTGAAAAGAAGCTGGAATAGAATGTTAACAACAACCCATTGCCAAATCATGTTGGGGCAGGGGAAAATGAGATTGAAGGGGAGGTGTATGTTAAAAGGAGCATTCGGGAAGTGGAAACCCCCATGGAGAAAGTGTTTGAAGCCTTGGTAAAGGCCGATATGCTCGAAGATTGGTTGAAATGTCCTAATGTAAATGACTTGGGAGATATCCAAGGACCATACTGCTTATATCACAAAAGATGTGTGGGGCATTTAATTCGAGATTGTAGTTCTTTTCGAAAGGAAGTGCAAAGGATGATGGACGGATCAAGGATTGAATTCTACGTGAAAGCCTCAAAGCCAGCAGTAAACATGATGGCCAAAGATTCCACTCACCTAATGAAGATAAAACTTTTAACCATCTTCTATGAACCAAGAGGAGAGTCTGTGGAAGACAGAACCCATGCCAAAATGACCATCGAAGTCTCTAAACCTTTCCCCTACAAAGATGACAAAGCTGTCTCGTGGAACTATAATTGCAATGTACAAGTTTCAAATGCGGGTAAATGGATGGTCGAATCTCAAGATAATGCTGTAAATATAACTAGTGTTGGGGGGATTACCCGCAGCGGGCGTTGCTATACACCGGAGGCATTGGAGAATCTCAGGAAGGAGAAGGGAAAAGAAAATGAGCAAATTCGAGAGAAGAAAAAGTGTAATCTCTAGAATCGACAGATGCCTCAAAGGGATCGGTGACGAAAAAAGAAGCTACCAAGTTCCTCAAGTTCATTAAACATAGTGAGCACAATGTGGTCGAGCAATTGAACAGGTTGCCCGCTCGTATTTCACTACTATCTTTGCTCCTCAGCTCGGAACCACATAGGAACTCTTTGATGAGGATTTTGAACCAAGCATATGTGGATCACGACATTTCAGCTGAAAATTTGGTCTACATCGTTGGGAACATTTCAGCGGGTAACATAATATCCTTCAGCGATGAAGAAATCCCTTCTAGAGGTAGGAGAAACTACAAAGCCTTGCATATCACTACCAAGTGTAAAGGTTGTACCGTCGCAAAAGTGTTGCTGGATAACGGATCATCTTTGAATGTTATGCCCATCAGGACCTTGGCCTGCTTACCCATCGACATGTCTTACATGAGAAAGAGCCAGATGATTGTGAGAGCCTTTGATGGGACAAGGAGAGAAGTAGTAGGGGACATTGAGATACCGATAGAAATCGACCCGTGTACCTTTACCACTAAATTCCAAGTTATGGATATCGCCCCTTCATATAATTATTTGTTGGGAAGACCTTGGATCCACTTGGTTGGGGCCATACCTTCATCGCTTCATCAAAAAGTCAAGTTCATCGTGGATGGGAAGATTGTATGTGTTAACAGGGAAAAAGACTTACTCATAAGCAAGTCGACGGATACTCCTTATGTGGAAGCGACGAAAGAAGTGCCTAAATGTTCCTTTCGGTCCTTCGAGTTTGTTAACACCACGTATGTTGGAGAAGGAACCACACCACCCATTCCGAGGCTTTCCAAAACCACCAAGATGGCTGTCAGTCAGATAGTAGGGAAAGGATACCGAGTGGGGGCAGGACTGGGAAAAGAGCTGTAAGGCATTAAAAAGCCAATACGTGCTACCAAAATTGAAGAAAGGTTTGGCTTGGGATATAGATCGACTAAGAAGGAAAAAGAAAAAATGATAGTCGAATGAAGAAGGGAAAGGTTGGCTCGTTTTAAGGGGCACATGTTGAAAAATCATAGAATGATATATCCTCATCTCTATGAGATATTTCGGTCCGGAGGCTGCATCTTTCCTGAATCACTCACCGGTGGGAGTCAAGAATCAATGTCAGCATTAAGGGAAGCCTTTTCTGATTTATCAATATGTGTAACAGAGGAAGGCGAAGAGCAGCTAAGAAATGTGGAGGGGACCCCCACTACGTACCTCGGACCATCTGAGCTGAAGTTGAGCAGCTAAACCACCATGAGTTTATCAGTCACTTGTGATTCAATTTCAAAGTAATGCAAACTAAACATCCGTGCTTATGCCCAAGAACATTGGAAATTTTATGTATCAGGCTTTTTATCATTTATCATTCTAATAAATTGACATGCGTAGTGCATTTCTCATATCTCCTCTCATGATTCACCATTTCCATTCTTGCCATCTCATCCCTTTATTTTAACTATTTATCTATACAATAGTTGTACATCTTTCAATTCCCTTTACCTTCCAGGATTCCAAATAATGAATGCGAAGATGATAATGACAGTGGCTTTGAGGTTAATTTTGAAAAATGTACAAGTGTCAGTGAACTTGACGATACAGAAAACGTGGAGGATTATGATTTAACTCCGAACTTGTTAAGACTGGTAGAACAGGAGGGGAGACAAATTGTCCCACATCAAGAAACACTTGAAACGATTAATTTGGGAAATGAAGAAAATAAGAAAGAAGTTAGAATTGGTACGATGTTGGTGCCGACTGAAAAAGAAAAACTAATAAAGCTACTTCATGAATATGTAGATGTGTTTGCATGGTCCTATGAAGATATGCCAGGACTCAATACAGACATTGTAGCCCATAAATTGCCTTTGAAACCCGAATGCAAACCAATTAAGCAAAAGTTGAGAATAATGAAACCTGAAATGCTATTGAAAATTAAGGAAGAGGTGAAAAAGCAATTCGATGCAGGATTCTTGGAAGTAGCTAAGTTCCCTAAATGGGTTACAAATATTGTCCCAGTGCCTAAGAAAGATGGGAAAGTAAGAATGTGTGTGGACTATCGAGATTTGAATAGAGCAAGCCCAAAAGATAATTTTCCTCTACCTCACATCGACACCCTCGTTGACAATACTGCTCGACATTCCATGTTTTCCTTTATGGATGGTTTTTCAGGGTATAACCAAATTAAGATGGCACTAGAGGACAGAGAAAAAACTACCTTCATAACTATGTGGGGGACCTTTCGTTATAAGGTAATGCCATTTGGTTTGAAGAATGTTGGGGCAACTTATCAACGAGCCATGGTGACTCTTTTCCATGACATGATGCACAGAGAGGTTGAGGTGTATGTGGATGATATGATTGTAAAAGCTCGCAAAACAAAGGATCATGCGACCAATCTTGAAAGGTTATTTAAGAGGTTACGGAAGTTTCAGCTCAGATTAAACCCGGTAAAGTGTACTTTTGTAGTCACTTCAGGAAAGTTACTCGTTTTCGTCGTCAGTGAAAGAGGAATAGAAGTTGACCTGGATAAGGCTCAAGCAATCAGTGATTTACCTCCTCCCAAAACGCAGAAAGAAGTTAGAGGATTCTTGGGAAAGTTGAATTATATAGCCCGGTTCATATCACAACTCACACTCAAGTGTGACCCAATCTTCAAGCTCCTTCGCAAACACAATCCCGGGGCATGGAACGAGGAGTGCCAAGTTGCTTTTGACAATGTTAAAGAATATCTGTTGAGTCTGCCAGTGTTGGTACCATTTGTGGTCGGGAAACCCCTCCTCTTGTACTTGACAGTAAATGAATGATCCATGGGATGTGTGTTGGGACAGCATGATGAAACTAGTAAGAAAGAAAGGGCAGTTTACTACTTAAGTAAAAAGTTCACTGAGTACGAGTCCAAGTATTCCTTGTTGGAAAAAATGTGTTGTGCTTTAGCATGGATGACGCATCGACTCAAGCAGTACATGCTATATCATACCACTTGGCTCATTGCAAAGTTGGATCCTATTAAATACATCTTCGAGAAACCATCCTTATCAAGTAGAGTTGCAAAATGGCAAGTGTTGTTATCTGAATATGATATTGTATATGTGTCCCAAAAAGCTATCAAAGGAAATGCAATCGTAAATTTTCTAACGAAAAGGGTGGAGGAAGATTATGAACCAATGGAGTTTGAGTTCCCCGATGAAGACCTGATGTCGGTTTGTCAAACAAATGAGGAGGAATCAGAGGAGAAAGAGAATTGGAAGATGTTTTTCGATGGAGCTTCGAATGCCTTGGGGCATGGCATAGGGGTGTGTTAGTATCACCAGAAGAAGGTCACTATCCCATCATAGCCAAGCTCAATTTCTATTGCACTAATAATGTGGCTGAATATGAAGCTTGTGTCATGGGTCTTCAGGCAGCAATCGAGAGGAAAATTCACGTTTTGGAAGTGTGTGGGGATTTTGCTTTGGTTATTTATCAGTTACGAGGAGAATGAGAGACACACGACTCGAAGTTAGTCCTGTGTCATAAGTTTAATTCAATGCTGATTAAAAATTTTGATAAAAATTTGCTTCACCCATTTGCCTCGAGAGGAGAACCAAATGGCTGATGCATTAGCCACGCTGGCAACAATGTTCAAAGTTGGTACCGATGTCAAGATTCAACCCATCATGATTAATCTTCGAGAGTGCCCTGCACACTACTCCAGTGTAGAGGAAGAAGTAGACAGGAAACCGTGGTACCATGATATTGTACATTATCTCAAGTTTCAGCAGTATCCAGAACAAAGCTTAGAAAATGATAAGAAAACCATTAGAAGGTTGGCAATGAATTTCTTCTTGGATAGGGATATCTTATA
This sequence comes from Theobroma cacao, assembly GCF_053813885.1. NCBI lineage: Eukaryota > Viridiplantae > Streptophyta > Magnoliopsida > Malvales > Malvaceae > Theobroma > Theobroma cacao. The sequence goes on from NC_142643.1 coordinate 32,894,354, forward strand.
CAAGAGAAGTAGGGATCAAGTGCTTTTGAGATATGTGGATTTAGTTAAAGATCGGAGAATAGTTGAGGAAGTCCACAAAGGAATTTGTAGGGCACACGGAAGTGGGCATATGTTAGCAAGACAGGTCATGAAAGCAGGGTATTACTGGCTCACGTTGGAAATGGATTGTATAGATTTCGCTCGAAAGTGTCACAAGTGTCAGATACATGCAGACAGAATCCACACTCCTGCAAATTCACTGAATGTATTGACATCACCATGGCCATTCTCAATGTGGGGCATGGATGTGATTGGGTTAATAACCCCGAAGGCATCAAATGGGCATCGATTTATTCTGATGGCAATTGACTACTTCACTAAATGGGTAAAAGCAGCATCCTATGCCAATGTGACCCAGAAAGTGGTATGTAAGTTCATCCAAAAAGAAATAATATGCCGCTATGGCCTCCCGGAAAGGATCATCACAGATAATGCTAGTAACCTCAATGGTTCAATGATGAAAGAGGTTTGTGCCAAGTTCAAAATCAAGCATTACAATTCAATGCCTTATCGCCCAAAGATGAATGGAGCGGTAGAAGCAGCCAACAAGAACACCAAAAAGATAATTGAAAAGATGACAGATGTATACAAAGATTAGCATGAGAAGTTACCCTTTGCTTTGCATGCTTATCGCACAACAGTCCGAACTTCCACGGAAGCTACGTCGTTCTCTTTGGCATATGGGATGGAAGCAGTTTTGCCAATTGAAGTAGAAATCCCTTCCCTAAGGGTCCTTAAAGAAGTACAGTTAGAAGAAGCCAAATGGGTTAACGCTCGTTATGAGCAATTTAATCTCATAGAAGAAAAAAGGTTGACGGCACTTTGCCATGGGCAATTATATCAAAAGAGAATGATTAGGGCATATGGTAAAAAGGTACATCCTCGTCAGTTCCAAGAGGGAGAGTTAGTATTGAAAAGAATTCTTTCGAACCAGCATGATTTTTGCGGGAAATGGACGTCGAATTGGGAAGGACCATTTGTGGTGAAGAAAGCTTTTTCAGGAGGAGCACTAATTTTGGCAGAGATGGACGGAAGGGAGTTTTCCAACCCAGTGAATGTCGATGTTGTTAAGAAATATTTTGCGTAAAAAAAAATTTCAAGTTGAAAACCTGAAAAGGCGACTTAAGTATGGGAGATGTGTTCAAGGCGAAAACCCGAAAGGGCGGTCTAGACATGAAGAAGGTCCAAGTACTACAAGGGCTTAACATAGAAGGGGTGAAAATCATGATCTGAGATGTTCAGACAAAAGACAAGAGAGCTGACGATTGTGCTTGTTTTGGGATAAAATTTCGAGACTACTGTCAATATCTATCAGAACAGTCATTAAGAAAAGAACTGTATCCATTTTGTATTAATTGGTTTTCCCTTGTTCCTTGTTATTATGCTTGATTGTAAAACTTTCCTTTTTCTAATGAAAAATAGCCTTTCTGCTCCCAACATTGTCATCATTTTCATTCTGCCAAGAGAAGAGATATGAGTAAATTGCATTGCATTTGTCATAAAATGGGAATGATATTTAATAAAGAGCATGATAAAGTGAAGAAATGTTTGCAGTATTTTGAAAAAGGAACATAATTGACGAGGAATGAAATGGAGTCTAGTAATGTAAAAAAGAAAGAGGAAAGATTAAAAAAAGAAAGAAAGAAATGGAAGTAGCAAAAAAATGGAAAACAGTAAAATGTGAAGAATGATTGGACCATGCATATGATAGAGGAAGAAAATAGTTGTGAGCAACGAATTGGGGAAGACAAGAGATCGGAAGCGTGATTGGTTCATCCCTAATGATCAAAGAGAAGGCTCTAAAACCGCCAAAAAATAAAAAAAATAATAATAAAAAAAAAAAGAGAGGCTGATGAAGATGATTAGGATATTTAAATTGCCATGTTCAAAGTTTTAAAATAACTGAAAAAGAAGGAAATTCATCTTTAAAGTCGTAGAACCTCAGATGAGGAATTGATTATTTATCACCATTTCAAAAAGGAAAAAAGGTTCTGTTACCTCAGCTTTGAGGAGATCATATTTTAGAAGTTTTGTTGCCTCAACTTTAAGGAATTCATTTTTAAAAGTGTCATTGCCTCAATTTTGAGGAGTTTATTTTTAAAGTTTCATTGCCTCAATTTTGAGGATTTTATTTTTAAAGTTTCATTGCCTCAATTTTGAGGAATTCTATTTTAAAATCTCATTGCCTCAATTTTGAGGATTTTATTTTGAAAGTTTCATTACCTCAGCTTTGAGGAGTTCATTTTTAAAGTTTCGTTGCCCCAGCTTTGGAGAGTTCATTTTTAAAGTTTCATTGCCTCAGCTTTGAAGAGTTCATTTTTAAAGTTTTGTTACCTCAGCTTTGAGGAGTTCATTTTTAAAAGTCTCATTGCCTCAACTTTGAGGAGTTCATTTTAAAAGTTTCATTGCCACAGTTTTGAAGAGTCACATTTAAAAAAACAAACCACAAAAACAACAAAACACAAAAACAAAAAAAAAACACAAAACATCAAAACACAAAAACAAAAAAAAAACCACAAAAACAACAAAACACAAAAAAAAAAACAAAAAAAAAAGAAGAATAATAAATTAAGTCAACTACAGTGTCTACGTCTTTGCACTATTTAGGATTACCAAAATGCGCAAAGAAGGGAAGCTGTAGACACTTTACTTTTGACAAACAATAAATATAAATTAATTAAAAAAAACTAATTAACTAAATAATTTAAAAAAAAAAAAGTACTGGCGAGGTGCGAACGCCCCTGCCAATACCCGTACCACCACCACTACAGTGCCAGACGCGAAAAAATTGTGTCTAGCAAAGTAGTGGGAAGACACCCCTACAGAAGCCAAAATTTCGAGTATAAAGGGGGGATCCGGAGCAAAAACCAAGGGGGGAAGAAAATCAGAGGGCAGCTAAAAATTGAAACCAAAAAAATTCCTAGCTTTCTAAACAGCCACAACCACAAAATCCTCAACCAAAATACCACAAAAATATAGAAAATATATACAAAAACACACAACGCATGAGGGATGAGAGGAGGATTTTGATGCGTTTTGGAGAGCCAACACTGAGAAGTTGGGTTTTGGGTCTTGCCGTCGACGAAAGGAAGTAGCGGGGGAGTGGATTTTTTTTTGGTGGGTCGACCGACGGTGGGTGAAGCAAAGAGGTTTGGGATCTGGGTTGATCGCTGGTGAACGAAGCAAGGATGTTTGGGAGCTGGGTCGACCGCCGATGAGCGAACCAAGGCGGTAGGAGAAGAAAGAGGAAGGCGCCAGGAAAAGGAGAGCCGACTGTTGGGGAGCGACGCCAACAGCCGTCGAGCGAGGTAGGAGAGAGAGAGGGCCGGTCGAATAGCCGACGACACTGTCGGTTTTGAGTGGTGGCCGGTCAAAAGGGAAGCTTTTTAGAAAGAGGGTAGAGAGTTTGATTTTAGAGAGAGAAATTGAAATGAGAAAATGAAGAAAGGGTGAAGAAAAAGCCTTTTTTATACTTAGGGTTAAGGCATCAAAACGGCGTAGTTTTGGGCATTTAGAGGTTACTGGGCAAGAGACTGGATAGTAGGCCAACTGAAGTAGGCTATCCGGGTTGGGCTATTGTCAACCCATTGAAGGTATACTCCTTACTTTCTCTAATGTTAACTTTGTGGTATTGTGGTGGATTTATTATTTAGATAGGAGAATGATTAATTGAGCTTAATTGGAATAAAAGATATAATATAAAAAAATTTTAAAATGACAAAGGAAAACATATAAAGGAAGTAGAAATATAAAAGAAAGATAAGGATGAAAATAAAGTGTTTAGCAATATATATACATATGCAAAAAACTAAAAAAATAAAGATAAAAATAAAAAAAATGAATGAATGAATGAATATATTTGATTATGTCATGAATTAGATAGAAAAGGTTATTAAGGCTTAAATAAGCCCAAAAATATATAAGAAAATAAATGAACATTTAATCAAAAAATAATAATATAATAAATAGATTTAGAGGGATATTGAACATGGAAAAGTAAGTATTTAGTATTAGGAATAAATTTATTTAAATGGATAATCTACACATAAGGGAATATATGGCTAGATTCAAGATATAGTATAAGATGTAAGAGGGTCGAAATGGGAGACATAATAAACTTCATTAGAGAAATTGATATAGAGAAATTATGAATGGAAATGAATAAAAAAATAAAAAATTGTGGTAAAACTAAATATGTAATTATCAAAGTATTTAAAGGAGATAGTTTATAAAATAGATGTAGCTACAAATAAAGGAATAATGAGAACGAGAGCAAAGAGAAGAATTATTCAATTTTAAATAAGACAAGTAAATGATACCGATGATGGGATGGTTGGTCGAGACGCAAGAAGTCGCAATCCCGAGCCAATTTTTTTCTAAGTTCGGAATTCAAATTAAGGCCCCACCAGTACGATGGAAAGGCCTCAATTTCGAGATCCCGAAATTTTTTTTATAAAAATAAAAATTAACAACACAAAATCATCAAAAAATAATAAATAAACAAATAATAGATAAAAAGAAAAAAATAGAAAATAAATAAAATAAAAAAATAATGATAATAATTCAGATATGTATATAATAAATTTGTGAAAAGGTAATATCCATGACATTAAATAAATAGACAAATATTAAAAACTATTAATGAGGAAAACCCAAAACACTAAATGATTTAAAATCACGTCTTAAATATCTAATGGTATAAGGTATAGATTAATAAATAATATGTAAAAAATGATCAAATAAGAAATATCAAGGAATATATAGGAGAAACTTAGAATATAAAAAATAAAATATAGGAGAATAAAAAATAAAAAATATGATAATATGAAATAAAATGAAAATAATAAAAAAATGACAAAAAAATAGATAATTGCACTAGCATAGCATATATTTATGTTACATCATGCATATCATTGCATACAAATACTTCTGTTTTCAAGTTTAAGTCCCGATGATGGGATCTCCCGAGAATCTTACGAAAGTGGGTATTCCTCGAAAAGTTTCCTAGGTGAAAAGATGCCCTCGGGTCCCACCAGTATGATGGGAAGGCTCGAGAAACATCTTTAATAAAAGGCTTTTGACCGAATTAGGTTAATCATGCACGAAAATATTATTTTAAAAGAAAACGTATGAAGACCTCGATGATGGGAATTATTCGTCGAATTTGCGAAGGCGAGTTTCTCGGATAATTTCTTAAGTGAGATAACACCCCGGATCCCACCAGTATGATGGGCAGATTCGGGAGAACATCCTCAATAAAAGGTTATTCGTCTGACATTTTATCCAACGCCATGCATCTCATATTGCCTCCCATTTGCATTCCATTTTAGATTAAATAGGAGATAAAATAAGAGAATAATAACTAAGAAAATAAAGTGAAATTAAAAATTAAAGCCTAATATGATAATCTAAAAATGGTACCGTTCATAGAACGGGCATCCCGGGGGTGTTAATCCTTCCCCGAGCGTAACCATACTCCCGAGCCTAGATCTAGAAAGTCGTAGACTAGTTTAAAGTTCTCTTTGGTGAACTTAAAATTAATTTAAGGCCTCGTCGATTAGAATCGAGTCATTAGGTGGCCAATCGTACCTAGTAAAAAAGATTGGTGGCGACTCCTATGGTCGGGTTCCCGAACCCTCACGTTACGACAGTACTGACAAATTTTTTTCTTTAAAATATTTCAAGATTAAGATAAGTGCTCCTTATTCACCACAACAAAATGGATTAGCTGAAAGGAAAAATAGAACTTTGGTTGATATGACAAATGCTATGTTATTAAATGCACATCTATCGCACGATTTATGGGGTGAAGCCTTATTAACAGCATGTCATATACTAAATAATGTTCCTTCCAAAAGTATTAAGGTCTCACCTTATGAACTTTGAAATGGAAGAAAACCAAACTTGGAATATCTTAAAGTGTGGGTGTGCTTGGCCTTTTATAAAGTTTCTGAACCACAAAGAACAAAGCTTGGACCCAGAGCAATAAAAGGCATTTTTGTTAACTATGCCCAACATTCTAAAGCATATAGAATTTTAGTTTACAATCAAATGTTATTATAAAGTCTATACATGTTGAATTTATTGAAAATAAATTTATGTATAACTCTAATAATAAAGATTGTGAACAAAATGTCTTAATTCCAAGTTGTGACCAAAGTGATACTGTCACAATGCAGTACTCTCCTCGAGCCCGTGACAACAGCCACGATGTCCCGATAGACATTCATTACCCGAAATGCCAACCGAAACCTCGCAAGGCTTTAATATCAGTTTTCTCACCTCCCTTGCGAGCAACAGTTGCTAATATCATATTTTAAAAGATTATAAGCTATTTCCAAACTAAAACAATAAAAAAATAATTTTAGTCTCTCGGGGGTATTTTGGTCATTTTTTTCTAAAAATTTCGAAACTAGCTAATAATGTAGTATGCGAGTGCAAGACACATATTTCATAATCAAAAATAAGTTTAGATGTCTAAAACATTAATTTAAAGTGAAATTATGACTATTTGAATATAATAAAAATATTCAATAAAATATTTTATTTTCTTATAAAACAATTTTTATAGAGTTATCTGTAAGAAATTTTTATAGCGTAAAAGCAAAATAAATTCATACATACTGTAATACAGATAGTGAAGGCATGTAATTTAATTTACAATGACACATGGGCCCCCAAATGACAAAAGTGAACGAATGCTGTGAACCTACGATTTTTGAGGAAGTAAGCCAACTGTAGCCTTCAACGATATCAGCTATCTACAAACTATCCTGAGCATGAAATGGGTGGAAAGGAGGGTGATGAGATTATATAATTCCAGTGAGTAAACAAATATCATCTAAAATATCTAAAACCGAGTAAATTGAGACGATTAAAATAGATCATCATAAAATGGTTCATAACATCAATACATTTCAAATCATCTGAGCCAATTACATTTCATACAAAATATACAACGAGGCTTATGAATCTCTTAAAAACTTGGCTCGTGCCAAAACTCATTCTCGGGGATACCTTGGCCGAGGCATCTAACCGAGTCTGCCAAGGTTGTTAAAAAGTCATATACGCACAAAACACATTTTTACATTTAAAAGCACAGTCGTTCCTTGGCGTTGGCTGAATTCACTCTCACGTGGTGGTTTGACGTGAAGTGAATTCTAAACTTTACCCCAGGAGATACCCTACGCGCCTCTCCGATCGAGGTAAAAATATAACCGGATTCCATGCCTCTCTAATAGGCTAGCCCACAGAACCCGCCACTACAGTGACCAATCTATAACCCACCAATTCAATAAAAATTCAACATCATGACATGGCAATTTTATCATTGTCCAGCCTATCACGGTAAACAACAGTTTATACATTTTCAACACAAATACCCATCCAACCATTCATGCCCACATTATCATAAGTCATTCAATTCAAAACATAATTTACAACACAACAAGTAGTCTCCAATTACTCCATTTTCAAGTTATCATTCAATTTCAAAACAATTTATAAAATCATTTCATTTAAACACATTTTCCATAAAATTACAAAATCGGATAAAAACATACTTTAGATAATTAAGACGATAATAAGGTTACTCACAATATCAAGAGTCGAAGTACTCCTAGTCTCAGTCTTCGGGTACAACTTCTTTGCCCTTACCTTAAGATTCACCACCTAGACATAATGCATAATCAAGCAATTTACCACATTGGTGCTAAACCATTATAAAATTAATCTAGGCTCTATATGAATGCATGAAATGGAATGTGAATTGTTCGGATCATCGTCTAAACATGGTGTTCTTCATAAATTCAATTGTGTACTAAATAAAACGGTATTGACCTAATTCGATCTATCACCCGATTAATTGGCCAATATGTCCAATTTAACTCCAAATAACTCCATTTCTCTCCCAATACTCCAAATCATCAAACTCAAGTCAAGTAACATAAAATTTAGCAAGATCATCTTCACATTTCTTCTTGGAAATTTCGGCCATGGTGGGTGCATGAACTCTATAGTTTTTCCCACTTGATTTTTACACCATAAATCATTAATTCCTAACCAAATCACTTGAAATAAAATCAAGTCCACCATCAACACACCATAAGGAAGATTCGGCCAATGGAGGGTGATGGAAGAAAATGAATTTTTCTTGTTTGTTTTTCATGCTACACATCACTAACTAATTAAAAACACTAGAATATATTGAAATCTAACCAAATCCAAGTTCAAAACTCCTCCCCCCATGTCCGGCCAGCAAAGGTATCCTCATGCAAACTTGATTCTCAACCATGGAAAATGAAAAAGAATGCATAGGAAAGGTAGATCACAAGCTAGAATTGAAAAATCTTACCTTTTGTCACTTGATTCTTTGAAATTTTGTGAATTTCTCTTGAATTTCTTAGCTAGGTTTTTGTTCTTCTTCTTTTCTTCCCTTTTCTTCCTTTGGCCGACCAAGAGAAATGAGTTGGGAGGGTTTATGTGCTGGCTTTTAATGTAAATTATAAACAAATATAAGCTTGCCACTTGCCACCATACCATTGGTCCACATTTTACACTTAACAATTAAGCTTTCTTTCTCCACCACATAAAATATTTCAATTATTCACCATATAAAATGTTAAGGGATGAAATCTATTAGTATGACAAGTGTTGGGTGGTGTAAAATTACAATTTTACCCTCAAGTGGTAAAATGACCATTTTGCCCCTGGGTCATGAAAATTTCATTTTGACTCCAAATCGATTCTCGAATCCGAATCACCATATTAACTCATTCTGAGAATTTAAAATTCTAAATTTCATCTTAAAATCTTTATTTGGTCTAGTTCGATGCTTAATTCAACTTAGTTGTACCATCCAATACACTACCGTCTTTTAACGATTTTTCGAGGCTTTCCAAGTATGCAAGCATATTGTCAATCACCTGAATGACATGGCAAGTATTTTATAAGGTCGAGTTTGATAGATATGAATTCTCATAATACATCTAGTAAAAGAAAAAAGGGATGATACTCAAATTGAGCTGAGAAGAAGTCAAAGAGTCAATAAAAGAAAGCACTTAGATCCAGATTTCGTTGACTCGCAAACATTAGCATTCCTTATGGAAGGAAGTAGAACCAAAGTGTGTAAAAAGATACCTATTTTGTTAAACATTGAAGATGATCCAAAAATATTTAAAGAAGCTATGTCTTCAAGGGATGTAGCTTTTTGGAAAGAAGCAATAAATGATTAAATGGATTCAATCTTATCAAACAAAATATGGGTTTTGGTTGATCTTCCTCCTGGATCAAAACCCATAGGTTGTAAATGGGTATTTAGAAAGAAAAATAACACAGATGGTTCAGTGCAAACCTTTAAAGCTAGACTAGTTACCAAAGGTTTCACGCAAAAAGAAGGCATTGATTATTTTGATACTTATGCCCCGGTAGCAAGAATAACATCCATAAGAACACTTTTGGCTTTGGCGTCTATTCATAAATTACATGTACATCAAATGGATGTTAAAACTGCTTTCTTAAATGGAGATCTTAATGAAGAAATATATATGGAGCAACCTGAACATTTTATACTTCCTGAAAATGAAAGGAAGGTTTGTAAACTAATCAAATCTCTTTATGGACTGAAACAAGCTACAAAGCAATGGCATGAAAAGTTTAAGAGTATTATACTTTCAAATGGATTTGTACATAATAATGCAGATAAATGCATTTACTTTAAATTTACAAAAGACTATGGCGTAATCATATGTCTTTATGTAGATGATTTGTTGATCTTTAGTACAAATATGCTTGGAATTGTTGAAACCAAGAAATATTTGACTTCAGTTTTCAAAATGAAAGATCTCAATGAAGTTGACACAATCTTGGAAATTAAGGTCAAAAGAGATCAAAATGTGATTTCATTAAATCAATCACATTACATAGAGAAAATTCTTCACAAATATAGTCATTTGGAAATCAAAGAGTGTAATACTCCTTATGATTCGAGTATAAAATTGACTAAGAATTGTGAAAGAGTTTTGGCACAATTAGAATATGCCAATGTCATGGGCAGCATTATGTATATTGCGTATTATACCAGACCAGATATAGCCTTTGCTGTTTGCAAACTTTCAAGGTTTACAAGTAAACCTAGCAAGGATCATTGGAAGGCTATTACTAGAGTACTTGGATATTTAAAGAAAACCAAAATTTTAGAAATTTGTTACAATGGTTTTCCTAGTGCTTTAGAAGGATTTTCTGATGTTAGTTGGACAACTAGTATTGATGACAATAAATCCACATCAAGATGGATTTTTACTTTAGGAGGTGGTGCCATTAGTTGGGCATATAAGAAGCAGACTTGTATTACGCATTCCACAATGGAATCGGAATTTTTAGCATTAGTAGCTGCTGGAAAAGAAACAGAATGGCTAAAAAATTTGTTATTAGATATAAAGTTGTGGCCACAATCAATGCCAGCCATTTCCATATATTGTGACAATGAGGCTACAATGTGTGTAGCCCATAATAAGATTTATAATGGAAAGTCTAGACACATAAGTCTGCGACATGCCTATATAAGAGAATTAATCTCAAATGGCATTATAACAATAGTTTATGTTAAATCTTGTAAGAATTTGGCTGATCCACTTACTAAAGCTTTGCCAAGAGAGGCTATAAAGTCAACTTGTAGTGGAATGGAGCTAAAACCCATGACTTAAAAGCATTAGTAATGGAAACCCAACTTTGAGTTAGCAAAACTAACAATAAAAGTTCAATGGGTAATAACAAGTTACTATATGCTATCATTATGCACTGAATTTTATATTAAATAGCCTCATTCTAGAATATTCAAATAACCTTATTTCAGAACATTCAGTGCAACTGTTACAAGAAAAGGATGAGCAAAAAGCTCTTAATGGAAACATCAAATGCCTGTAGTAACAGGGGCATAAATACAAATTCCACCTACATGAATATTGGAGTGGTGCCGCTCCAACCAAGAATTAAAAGGGTTTATTCTTGTAAATATTCATGAAACCAGGATTAGCACAAGGCCATATAAGTGCTAAAACAGTTGGCAGAATCTTAAAAAATAATACTATGTGTGTGATATTTTCGGTTATAACATAAGGAGTTGAGGTTCAATCCTTATGAAACCAATAACTTCGTTTTAACTTTAAAATTTCTACACTAATAGAAAGTTCAAATCTTCAAGATACTTTCTATTATGCATAGTATTATTAATATTACAAACTAGTGGGGGATTGTTAAATAGTTTGTAATATTTGTTGGAAGATAATTATTCAGGTGTAACTGTTTAAAAATAAATATAACTCTTAAAAAATAATTAAATAAAAATAAATAAAAAATAAGTATTTACAACAAACACAACTATTGAAAGTTGTAAATACGTTTGTTGAAATACAACAGACACATCTATAAAAAAAATAGTACAGACACATCTGTTGAAAATAAAAGGATGCATCTATTGAAAGACAACAAACACAACCTCTCACTGTCTATAAAAGAACATACTTCCAAGCCAGAATTCATTCAAAGCATTCTGCAAAAAAAAGCTTGTTGTATCTTGAAGAGTCCTTGTCTACGAATCCCCATAGTAGGTAATAACTCTTTAAAGAAAGTATATTGCAGCACGCCTCAAGCCTTACATTTTTCTCTTTTCTTCTTCTACTAAGTTTCTAACAGTTAATATTTGAAAAATAGTTTCATTAATTATTTAAACAACATATATTCTGATATATTTTATAACATCATTTTAATATAATTCATAAGTGAATTACATGTTGGAAATATAATTCATAAAATTAAAACGATAACAAAAGTGACGTGGTGAGAATTTATTGAAATTTTTTGACGAAAACAATAAAAAAGGGGGCAATATGCATAATATATAAAAGAGAAAAAATGACAGATGTGGCGGTGAGGGTTCTTTTGTCAAGGGCAGATGAGATAGTATTGCACTGCAGTGATGTGATAAGTAAAAGAGGAAAGGCAGAGAGGACTAGTGAGCAGGTGATGGTAGATGGGTGAAGGACAATGGAAGGATGTGCTGTCAAACCTTGCTTTGTAAAATAATTATAATGTCATTCACATGCTCGATAGAATGTTTGTATATTTAGGAAGTTCGAGAAATCGTTAAAAGACGATATTGCCCCTAATGGTATCATTGAGTCGATTAAGCCTCGAACTAGTTCAAATAGGAATTTTAAGGTGAAATTAAGAGTTTCACAGTTCAGGGATGACTCAAAATGGTAATTCGGACTTCGAGGATCAATTCGGAGTCAAACCAGAATTTTCACTATCTAGGGGCAAAATCGTAATTTTACCACCCGAGGACGAAATTGAATTTTTCGAGAGAATTTAGATCAAATTTGATTCAATGGAGCATGATATGAGTATAAGGAGTGAAAATTATGCATTTTGGTAAGTTTTCAATTTTTAGGGCAAAAATGTAATTTTTCACTTTACGGGGGTAAAAGTGTAATTTTTAAAAATTTGCTCCACCAAAACTTTGGAAAAGTCTAGAAATTTCATGGAAGACATGGATAAGTGAAGAGGATTGAGTGGTGGAAAAAGAAAGTCAAAAAGATGGCTAGAAAAAAATAAAATAATAAAATATTCAAAAAATAAATAAAATAATAATATTTTATTAAGCCTATTAAAAGGCTTGCAAATTCCAGAATTCTTCATTTGGAGGGTCAGCCAAAACCAGCAGGAGAGAGAGAGAAATAAGAACAAACCCTAGAGTGAGAAAATTCAAAGAAAAAGTGTGATTTTTCAAGGAATCAAGTGTTTAAAGGTATGATTTTTCAAGCTTAGCTTAAGATTTATCATTTTCATGCATTTCTCATCATTTTCCATGGTTGAATCATGTGATTTGAGGATGAATTCAATTCTGGAAAAATGGGTTAGGAGAGAGAAACTTGTTAGATTAATTTGATTTTAAGTTATGTTAGTGTTTTAAGTTAGTTTAGCATATTTAGGAACAAAACAACAAGAAAAGAATTTATTTTCCTCCATTACCATTATTGGCTGAATTTTCTAGGGGAATATTGGCTGATGATCTTGATGTTTACTTGAGCAATTATGATGAATAATGATGAATTATGAGTCTAGAAAAATAATGAAAATTTTCGGAGCAAAAATACGAATTTTTACCCATTAGGGGTATTTTCGTAATTTGTTATCGGGACTGATAATTTGCACCACACTGAGGGACATTAAGTCAATTTGGGTGCAATTGAGGTATAGAAACTGAAAAAAATTAATTTGAGATTAAATTGGACGCGTTAGTAATTTAATCGAGTAATAGGCCGAATTAGGTTAGCACCGCATTTAAGCGGTAGTCGGATAAGTTGCATGTCATATCATGCATATATACCGAGCCTGAATTGATTTTATAATGGTCAAGCATTGATGTGGTGAATTATGTATTGTACATTGTGGATAGGTGGTGAGCAAATTACACTGGTAAAAGTACCAACATTGTGCTTGAAGACTGAGATTAGGAGTACATCGACTCCTAGAACTGTGAGTGGACAATTTATCGTCTTAAATATCTAGAGTAATTATACTTGTTTGATGCTTTTATTGAATGGTGAATTTAAATTATAAAATATTATGTTTTCCAATTAAAATGTTTTTTAATAAAAATGAGATTTATACTGGTTTTGAAATCAAATATTGTTTTGGGAAAATTGAGTATATGGAGACTGTGTTGAAATTTATGATTTTATATGTTATTGAAATTGTGGCTTATGACACTATGGTAGCATAATGGCTAAATTTTTTTAGGTTGGCATGAAATATATGAACAGTTTTGGATTGGTCTCGGTAGACTGGATTACATTTTATTCGCCATATTATGCTACTGAAATTTTTATGGGTCTGGTGGTATATTAAACGGTCACTGCAGTGGTGGGGGTTTCCGTGGACTGCCTATGAGAGGGGCACGGTAACTCAATTATATACTTACCTCCAGGGGGAGATGTTGGGTGAAGTATCTCCTGAGGTATGATTTGAGTGCACCTCACGTTCGGGCCACCACGTGAGAGTGAGACTCAGCCAACGCCAAGGAACGGCTGTGTGTCAGATGTGAAAAAATGTTTATGGGTATGGGTCATTGAACAGCCTTGACGGTCTCAGTGGGATACCTTGACGAAGGTACCCGCGAGAATGATATTGGCAGGGGCCAAGTTTAAAAAAATTCATAAGTCGGGGAAATTTTGATGAAAAGAAATTATTTGGTATAGATTGAAACGAATTTTGTGTTATGAACATTATTGAGATATAACGTTTTTATATTGCCTCCATCTACTCAGCTTTAGATGCTTTTGATGGTAATTGTTTACTCACTGGGATTATTTAATCTCACCCCTCTTCCTACCCATTTTTCAGGCTCAGGACAGTTTGTTGATAGTTGATTAAGACGAGAATTAATCTCGGAGTTGCATCATAGGAAGTAAGGGTTCGTAGCTCTACACCTTCTTGGTTAGTTGGGGGCCCACGTGTCACTGTAAACGAAATTTCATACTTTAATTATCTTTATTACTATACGAATAAATTTATTTTACTCTTACGCTACAAAAGTTATTTTAGGAAGACTTTGAAAATATTGTGTTTTAAGAAAATAGAATATTTTATTTAATATTTTTATTATATTCAAATAGCTATAATTTTACTTTAAACGAATGTTTTAGACTTCAAAATTTAATTTAAATCATGAAATATGTGTTTCCACTTACATATTACATTTTTTCGGATTTCAAAATTTCAAAAAAAAAATGACGAAAATGCCCCAGTGAGCTAGAAAATAATATTTTTATTGTTTTGAGTTGGAAACAACTTATGATTTCTTGAAATGCGAGATTTAATAACTGTCGCTCACCGGGGAGATGCGGAAGTTGATGCTAAGCCTTGCGGGGTTTCGATCGGCATTCGGGGTAATGAGTGCTTATCGGAACGTCGCGGCGGTTGTCACGGGCCCGATGGGAGTTCCGGGTCGTGACAATTAGATTGGTATCAGAGCATGGTTTAAAGATCAAAGATTTTGATTTTAAAGCTTTGGATTTCAAAGTTTTTGATTTTAAAGTTGTTTTAAGAAATCCACACTGACACTGCGTGGCCCAAGTTAAGTTAAGTTAAGTAAGTCAAGTTAAGTTAGGTTATATCGAGTTAGTTGCATATAGAATTTAAAGTCATCTAAGTCTATTCCATTTCTTATTGTAGAGTACCATGCCTCCTCGACGTGGGCGTCCACCTCTCTATAGGTCAGTAGGGAGGGGAAGAGGCCGTGCTAGACTTAGTCAGTCAGATCCCGTGGAAAGGGAGTCTGCTGCACCTACTTTTCGAGCAGCACCTGTTGTTGAGCCTACTGAGATTCCTCCACCTCCTCCACCACCTACTGTTACTCCTGGTGTTCATGCCATGTCTCTTGAGGCAGTCCAGGCATTAGCAGCTTTTCTTAATGTCATTATGGGCCAAGCTCAAGCTGGTCGAGTCCCTCATACTGTTCCCCCAGCAGTATCTCCAGTGCCACCACCACCACCTCTTGTTCCACCACCAGTGCCAGATGTCTCCATTTCCAAAAAGCTTAAGGAAGCTAGGCAGCTGGGTTGCACTTCTTTTGTTGGTGATTTGGATGCAACCGCAGCTAAAGATTGGATTACTCAGGTAACGGAGACATTTGTGGATATGAAATTGGATGATGATATGAAGTTAATGGTGGCCACAAGATTACTAGAGAAGAGGGCTCGTACATGGTGGAGCTCGGTAAAATCACGTTCCATTACTTCGTTGACTTGGATAGACTTCCTACAAGAATTCGACGGTCAATACTACACCTACTTTCATCAAAAAGAGAAGAAGAGAGAATTCCTAAGTTTACAACAAGGGAATTTAACCATAGAAGAGTACGAGGCTCGTTTCAATGAGCTGATGTCATATGTGCCAGACCTGGTGAAGTCTGAGCAAGATCAAGCTAGTTATTTTGAAGAAGGGCTCCGTAACGAGATCAGAGAGAGGATGACTGTGACAGGCCGGGAGCCTCATAAAGAAGTTGTACAGATGGCTTTAAGGGCCGAAAAACTCACGAATGAAAATCGAAGAATGCGAGCTGAGTTTGCAAAGAAGAGAAACCCGAATGTATCCTCTAGTCAACTACCCAAAAGAGGTAAGGACACATTTGCTTCTGAGAGTACTGTTTCTGTTCCGGTGATATCTCCTCGACCCCCACTTTCACAGTTACAGCAGAGACCTCCGAGATTTAACAGGTCTGGGATGAGTAGTACTTTCGAGAAGAGTTTTGGAGGTTTAAATAAATGCGAAAAATGTGGGAGATATCATGTTGGGGAGTGTTGGGGCATAAGATGCTTTCATTGTGACCAGCCGGGCCACATTAGGAGTGACTGCCCACAGTTAGGACGGGCTACAGTAGCTGCTCCATCCCCACTAACTCATACAGATATGCAAAGGAGAGATTCCTCTGGAGTACACCCGAGGCAGGGGGTAACTGTACGATCTGAAATGGGTAGCAACACCCCAGCACAACCACCTTTGAGGCCATTGACTCGTTCTTCAACAAGAGTTTTCGCTGTAACGGAAGATGAAGCACGAGTCCGATCTGGAGAAAGTGAGTAAAAAGTTAGACGAAGGTGTAAAATAGTGATAGGGGATGTAAATACCAAGTGATGGACGTGTAAATAAAGGTTTCAAGAATAATATAGTAAATGAGTTCATATGGAATATGGTTGTAAGAATTTCTTACTATATTGTGGAAATTAGAACTAAAAAATACTTGAGGTATACAAAGTTCAAATGAACTTAAATCTTAAGCAATAAATTGATGTCGAAATACAAGAAGGATACAAAGCAATATAGAGGCACGAAAGATGATTAAGGACAAAGGGATGACTCTGAGGAATTATGATACTGCATCGTATGCGATGATTAGATCAAGATAGATCTTGGATGCATAAATGGGATTATAAAGCATATACACATATGTGGGGTTGATATTGTGATTAACTAAAATAAAGAATGATTTTTAGTGAATTAAGATTCCCTATAAAGGAGATAACAGGAGAAGTTGAGCATCGAATAAAAGATAATACCCCGCCTTTTCTTTGAGTTAATAAGTGAAATTTTGAGGACAAAATTTTATTTTAAGGGGGGTAGTGTTGTCAAACCTTGCTTTGTAAAATAATTATAATGTCATTCACATGCTCGATAGAATGTTTGTATATTTAGGAAGTTCGAGAAATCGTTAAAAGACGATATTGCCCCTAATGGTATCATTGAGTCGATTAAGCCTCGAACTAGTTCAAATAGGAATTTTAAGGTGAAATTAAGAGTTTCACAGTTCAGGGATGACTCAAAATGGTAATTCGGACTTCGAGGATCAATTCGGAGTCAAACCAGAATTTTCACTATCTAGGGGCAAAATCGTAATTTTACCACCCGAGGACGAAATTGAATTTTTCGAGAGAATTTAGATCAAATTTGATTTTAAGTTATGTTAGTGTTTTAAGTTAGTTTAGCATATTTAGGAACAAAACAACAAGAAAAGAATTTATTTTCCTCCATTACCATTATTGGCTGAATTTTCTAGGGGAATATTGGCTGATGATCTTGATGTTTACTTGAGCAATTATGATGAATAATGATGAATTATGAGTCTAGAAAAATAATGAAAATTTTCGGAGCAAAAATACGAATTTTTACCCATTAGGGGTATTTTCGTAATTTGTTATCGGGACTGATAATTTGCACCACACTGAGGGACATTAAGTCAATTTGGGTGCAATTGAGGTATAGAAACTGAAAAAAATTAATTTGAGATTAAATTGGACGCGTTAGTAATTTAATCGAGTAATAGGCCGAATTAGGTTAGCACCGCATTTAAGCGGTAGTCGGATAAGTTGCATGTCATATCATGCATATATACCGAGCCTGAATTGATTTTATAATGGTCAAGCATTGATGTGGTGAATTATGTATTGTACATTGTGGATAGGTGGTGAGCAAATTACACTGGTAAAAGTACCAACATTGTGCTTGAAGACTGAGATTAGGAGTACATCGACTCCTAGAACTGTGAGTGGACAATTTATCGTCTTAAATATCTAGAGTAATTATACTTGTTTGATGCTTTTATTGAATGGTGAATTTAAATTATAAAATATTATGTTTTCCAATTAAAATGTTTTTTAATAAAAATGAGATTTATACTGGTTTTGAAATCAAATATTGTTTTGGGAAAATTGAGTATATGGAGACTGTGTTGAAATTTATGATTTTATATGTTATTGAAATTGTGGCTTATGACACTATGGTAGCATAATGGCTAAATTTTTTTAGGTTGGCATGAAATATATGAACAGTTTTGGATTGGTCTCGGTAGACTGGATTACATTTTATTCGCCATATTATGCTACTGAAATTTTTATGGGTCTGGTGGTATATTAAACGGTCACTGCAGTGGTGGGGGTTTCCGTGGACTGCCTATGAGAGGGGCACGGTAACTCAATTATATACTTACCTCCAGGGGGAGATGTTGGGTGAAGTATCTCCTGAGGTATGATTTGAGTGCACCTCACGTTCGGGCCACCACGTGAGAGTGAGACTCAGCCAACGCCAAGGAACGGCTGTGTGTCAGATGTGAAAAAATGTTTATGGGTATGGGTCATTGAACAGCCTTGACGGTCTCAGTGGGATACCTTGACGAAGGTACCCGCGAGAATGATATTGGCAGGGGCCAAGTTTAAAAAAATTCATAAGTCGGGGAAATTTTGATGAAAAGAAATTATTTGGTATAGATTGAAACGAATTTTGTGTTATGAACATTATTGAGATATAACGTTTTTATATTGCCTCCATCTACTCAGCTTTAGATGCTTTTGATGGTAATTGTTTACTCACTGGGATTATTTAATCTCACCCCTCTTCCTACCCATTTTTCAGGCTCAGGACAGTTTGTTGATAGTTGATTAAGACGAGAATTAATCTCGGAGTTGCATCATAGGAAGTAAGGGTTCGTAGCTCTACACCTTCTTGGTTAGTTGGGGGCCCACGTGTCACTGTAAACGAAATTTCATACTTTAATTATCTTTATTACTATACGAATAAATTTATTTTACTCTTACGCTACAAAAGTTATTTTAGGAAGACTTTGAAAATATTGTGTTTTAAGAAAATAGAATATTTTATTTAATATTTTTATTATATTCAAATAGCTATAATTTTACTTTAAACGAATGTTTTAGACTTCAAAATTTAATTTAAATCATGAAATATGTGTTTCCACTTACATATTACATTTTTTCGGATTTCAAAATTTCAAAAAAAAAATGACGAAAATGCCCCAGTGAGCTAGAAAATAATATTTTTATTGTTTTGAGTTGGAAACAACTTATGATTTCTTGAAATGCGAGATTTAATAACTGTCGCTCACCGGGGAGATGCGGAAGTTGATGCTAAGCCTTGCGGGGTTTCGATCGGCATTCGGGGTAATGAGTGCTTATCGGAACGTCGCGGCGGTTGTCACGGGCCCGATGGGAGTTCCGGGTCGTGACAATTAGATTGGTATCAGAGCATGGTTTAAAGATCAAAGATTTTGATTTTAAAGCTTTGGATTTCAAAGTTTTTGATTTTAAAGTTGTTTTAAGAAATCCACACTGACACTGCGTGGCCCAAGTTAAGTTAAGTTAAGTAAGTCAAGTTAAGTTAGGTTATATCGAGTTAGTTGCATATAGAATTTAAAGTCATCTAAGTCTATTCCATTTCTTATTGTAGAGTACCATGCCTCCTCGACGTGGGCGTCCACCTCTCTATAGGTCAGTAGGGAGGGGAAGAGGCCGTGCTAGACTTAGTCAGTCAGATCCCGTGGAAAGGGAGTCTGCTGCACCTACTTTTCGAGCAGCACCTGTTGTTGAGCCTACTGAGATTCCTCCACCTCCTCCACCACCTACTGTTACTCCTGGTGTTCATGCCATGTCTCTTGAGGCAGTCCAGGCATTAGCAGCTTTTCTTAATGTCATTATGGGCCAAGCTCAAGCTGGTCGAGTCCCTCATACTGTTCCCCCAGCAGTATCTCCAGTGCCACCACCACCACCTCTTGTTCCACCACCAGTGCCAGATGTCTCCATTTCCAAAAAGCTTAAGGAAGCTAGGCAGCTGGGTTGCACTTCTTTTGTTGGTGATTTGGATGCAACCGCAGCTAAAGATTGGATTACTCAGGTAACGGAGACATTTGTGGATATGAAATTGGATGATGATATGAAGTTAATGGTGGCCACAAGATTACTAGAGAAGAGGGCTCGTACATGGTGGAGCTCGGTAAAATCACGTTCCATTACTTCGTTGACTTGGATAGACTTCCTACAAGAATTCGACGGTCAATACTACACCTACTTTCATCAAAAAGAGAAGAAGAGAGAATTCCTAAGTTTACAACAAGGGAATTTAACCATAGAAGAGTACGAGGCTCGTTTCAATGAGCTGATGTCATATGTGCCAGACCTGGTGAAGTCTGAGCAAGATCAAGCTAGTTATTTTGAAGAAGGGCTCCGTAACGAGATCAGAGAGAGGATGACTGTGACAGGCCGGGAGCCTCATAAAGAAGTTGTACAGATGGCTTTAAGGGCCGAAAAACTCACGAATGAAAATCGAAGAATGCGAGCTGAGTTTGCAAAGAAGAGAAACCCGAATGTATCCTCTAGTCAACTACCCAAAAGAGGTAAGGACACATTTGCTTCTGAGAGTACTGTTTCTGTTCCGGTGATATCTCCTCGACCCCCACTTTCACAGTTACAGCAGAGACCTCCGAGATTTAACAGGTCTGGGATGAGTAGTACTTTCGAGAAGAGTTTTGGAGGTTTAAATAAATGCGAAAAATGTGGGAGATATCATGTTGGGGAGTGTTGGGGCATAAGATGCTTTCATTGTGACCAGCCGGGCCACATTAGGAGTGACTGCCCACAGTTAGGACGGGCTACAGTAGCTGCTCCATCCCCACTAACTCATACAGATATGCAAAGGAGAGATTCCTCTGGAGTACACCCGAGGCAGGGGGTAACTGTACGATCTGAAATGGGTAGCAACACCCCAGCACAACCACCTTTGAGGCCATTGACTCGTTCTTCAACAAGAGTTTTCGCTGTAACGGAAGATGAAGCACGAGTCCGATTTGGAGAAAGTGAGTAAAAAGTTAGACGAAGGTGTAAAATAGTGATAGGGGATGTAAATACCAAGTGATGGACGTGTAAATAAAGGTTTCAAGAATAATATAGTAAATGAGTTCATATGGAATATGGTTGTAAGAATTTCTTACTATATTGTGGAAATTAGAACTAAAAAATACTTGAGGTATACAAAGTTCAAATGAACTTAAATCTTAAGCAATAAATTGATGTCGAAATACAAGAAGGATACAAAGCAATATAGAGGCACGAAAGATGATTAAGGACAAAGGGATGACTCTGAGGAATTATGATACTGCATCGTATGCGATGATTAGATCAAGATAGATCTTGGATGCATAAATGGGATTATAAAGCATATACACATATGTGGGGTTGATATTGTGATTAACTAAAATAAAGAATGATTTTTAGTGAATTAAGATTCCCTATAAAGGAGATAACAGGAGAAGTTGAGCATCGAATAAAAGATAATACCCCGCCTTTTCTTTGAGTTAATAAGTGAAATTTTGAGGACAAAATTTTATTTTAAGGGGGGTAGTGTTGTCAAACCTTGCTTTGTAAAATAATTATAATGTCATTCACATGCTCGATAGAATGTTTGTATATTTAGGAAGTTCGAGAAATCGTTAAAAGACGATATTGCCCCTAATGGTATCATTGAGTCGATTAAGCCTCGAACTAGTTCAAATAGGAATTTTAAGGTGAAATTAAGAGTTTCACAGTTCAGGGATGACTCAAAATGGTAATTCGGACTTCGAGGATCAATTCGGAGTCAAACCAGAATTTTCACTATCTAGGGGCAAAATCGTAATTTTACCACCCGAGGACGAAATTGAATTTTTCGAGAGAATTTAGATCAAATTTGATTTTAAGTTATGTTAGTGTTTTAAGTTAGTTTAGCATATTTAGGAACAAAACAACAAGAAAAGAATTTATTTTCCTCCATTACCATTATTGGCTGAATTTTCTAGGGGAATATTGGCTGATGATCTTGATGTTTACTTGAGCAATTATGATGAATAATGATGAATTATGAGTCTAGAAAAATAATGAAAATTTTCGGAGCAAAAATACGAATTTTTACCCATTAGGGGTATTTTCGTAATTTGTTATCGGGACTGATAATTTGCACCACACTGAGGGACATTAAGTCAATTTGGGTGCAATTGAGGTATAGAAACTGAAAAAAATTAATTTGAGATTAAATTGGACGCGTTAGTAATTTAATCGAGTAATAGGCCGAATTAGGTTAGCACCGCATTTAAGCGGTAGTCGGATAAGTTGCATGTCATATCATGCATATATACCGAGCCTGAATTGATTTTATAATGGTCAAGCATTGATGTGGTGAATTATGTATTGTACATTGTGGATAGGTGGTGAGCAAATTACACTGGTAAAAGTACCAACATTGTGCTTGAAGACTGAGATTAGGAGTACATCGACTCCTAGAACTGTGAGTGGACAATTTATCGTCTTAAATATCTAGAGTAATTATACTTGTTTGATGCTTTTATTGAATGGTGAATTTAAATTATAAAATATTATGTTTTCCAATTAAAATGTTTTTTAATAAAAATGAGATTTATACTGGTTTTGAAATCAAATATTGTTTTGGGAAAATTGAGTATATGGAGACTGTGTTGAAATTTATGATTTTATATGTTATTGAAATTGTGGCTTATGACACTATGGTAGCATAATGGCTAAATTTTTTTAGGTTGGCATGAAATATATGAACAGTTTTGGATTGGTCTCGGTAGACTGGATTACATTTTATTCGCCATATTATGCTACTGAAATTTTTATGGGTCTGGTGGTATATTAAACGGTCACTGCAGTGGTGGGGGTTTCCGTGGACTGCCTATGAGAGGGGCACGGTAACTCAATTATATACTTACCTCCAGGGGGAGATGTTGGGTGAAGTATCTCCTGAGGTATGATTTGAGTGCACCTCACGTTCGGGCCACCACGTGAGAGTGAGACTCAGCCAACGCCAAGGAACGGCTGTGTGTCAGATGTGAAAAAATGTTTATGGGTATGGGTCATTGAACAGCCTTGACGGTCTCAGTGGGATACCTTGACGAAGGTACCCGCGAGAATGATATTGGCAGGGGCCAAGTTTAAAAAAATTCATAAGTCGGGGAAATTTTGATGAAAAGAAATTATTTGGTATAGATTGAAACGAATTTTGTGTTATGAACATTATTGAGATATAACGTTTTTATATTGCCTCCATCTACTCAGCTTTAGATGCTTTTGATGGTAATTGTTTACTCACTGGGATTATTTAATCTCACCCCTCTTCCTACCCATTTTTCAGGCTCAGGACAGTTTGTTGATAGTTGATTAAGACGAGAATTAATCTCGGAGTTGCATCATAGGAAGTAAGGGTTCGTAGCTCTACACCTTCTTGGTTAGTTGGGGGCCCACGTGTCACTGTAAACGAAATTTCATACTTTAATTATCTTTATTACTATACGAATAAATTTATTTTACTCTTACGCTACAAAAGTTATTTTAGGAAGACTTTGAAAATATTGTGTTTTAAGAAAATAGAATATTTTATTTAATATTTTTATTATATTCAAATAGCTATAATTTTACTTTAAACGAATGTTTTAGACTTCAAAATTTAATTTAAATCATGAAATATGTGTTTCCACTTACATATTACATTTTTTCGGATTTCAAAATTTCAAAAAAAAAATGACGAAAATGCCCCAGTGAGCTAGAAAATAATATTTTTATTGTTTTGAGTTGGAAACAACTTATGATTTCTTGAAATGCGAGATTTAATAACTGTCGCTCACCGGGGAGATGCGGAAGTTGATGCTAAGCCTTGCGGGGTTTCGATCGGCATTCGGGGTAATGAGTGCTTATCGGAACGTCGCGGCGGTTGTCACGGGCCCGATGGGAGTTCCGGGTCGTGACATGTGCTCCTCGATTGGAGACGGTAAAGCGTAATGAAAATGGAAATATCAAATAAGACTAAGAGAGAATGTTTGTTGAGAGAAGTTCTAAATTAAGTGAATTCTAATCTCTCCAAAGATTCCGTCAAGTTACTGGGAAAGGCTATTTATATAATAAAAAATTTTCATTATTTGATGAGAAACTGGTAGTTGGAACTAAAATAATAGGAGCAAATCTAAAGGCCAAAGATACATATATATGACATGTGTTATATTTGAGAGAAATTTGTAAGAAATAACTCTCTTAATAATATCATTTTAAAAATAACTTTCAGTATAAGGATAATTGTTTTTAGCTCATTTTAATTATAATTTGACAAAAATATCATTAAAACTATTTTAAATAAATTAAACCATTCATCATAATTTCTCTCCATCTCTGTCTATACTTCTGATTTCTCTCTTTCACCATTCAGCTTTTTCTAATTTTATCGATTTCTCTCTTCAGCATTTGTTTACTATGCTCTCAATTTCTTTCTCCTGCGCTTTCAGGACGCTGAGTAATAGTTTTGATGTGTTTAGGAAGGGTGGTTATTTGGAGAATTTGATTTTTAGATGTTTTGAATGAAAATAAAATGGTAAAAATGATCACAGATGTTTCAAATAGCTTTTAATTTGATTAATTCGAGGCCTAAATATCAATAAACTCAAGAATTTGAAATTTATAAACCTAAAGTTTCAAAGGAAATTTTTTTTTATTTTTAGCCGAAATAAGTGTTTTAGATACAGAAAATTGTGTTTTGATTTATGAAAACATATTAGAAACACTTAAATCGATACCAAATCGTAAAAAAAAAAAAAAAAGAAATGAAGCGAGTTGAGAGGATTTTAAGTTTTGATTCGCAAGTAACAACAACATTTTAGGCATTAAAGTGCAACAATTTTTTTTTAAATATGACGTGTAATAATAATATTTTTTCAACATGGCGTGTAACAACGATATTTTTTTTAACATTACTTGTAACATATTTTTGTACATAACGTATAATAACAATATTTTTTTTCAACATGACGTGTAATAGCCTTTTTTAATCATTATGTGTAACATGCTTTTGTACATGACGTGTAACAATAACATTTTTTCAATATGACCTATAACATCATGTACACTTAAATATGAAAAGGTTTCATTAAGGGTAATTTTGTCTAACTTGACTAAAAATAGTTAAAATTATAAAGATAATTATTTTTAAAAACATCTCATCTTTGAGGGTTTTTTTTTTAAATGCTCCTACATTTGAAGTACCTTGCTCTCTAAGTAAGATTAAGAAATAAGTATCTTTTGATAAAACCCCACGTTGAGTCCACTAATCTAAAACTCTCTTAAACATCTAAGTTATTAGGTTTAACTTTAAAATCCTGCTAGTTATCCTAGAGTTAAATTCATATTTAATTATGTCACCATTTCATGTAAATAAACATAAGACCAACGATGCAATAATTAATTACAAAAAAAATACAAAGTAACAATAAAATTATACGATGACAAAATCATGCATCTACATTTTGCCCTTGAATCAAAATCTCTAGTAAAAGGATTCATATGCATCAAAGACAATCATAGCGGAACATGTTGAAAAACAAATCATTCGAAGCATATGATCCATTTAAGTATATGTATCTACGAGTTTGGCAATAAATAAGTGGATGACATTGTGAGAAAGATGCAAAAACATAATTTGATGACATAATTACCATCTTTCAAGTATTTACTTGTATTTGTCTTATAATACAATTTTGCCCCTTGCATGGGGTCAAGAAAGAGGCTGCATGCATCTTGTTTAGAAATGAATGTAATAATAATGATTTTGAATAGCAAAGTATAAATTAATTTGTAGGTGTGTTTTTTTTAAAAATATTATCACATGTAAGAGTAAAATGCTAAGGATATATTACTCCAATAATAATAATAACAATAATGAAATTCAAATTATTATTTTTTAAAAAATAGTTTGAAATACAGTTTCATTTTAATTTTTATAGTTTTTGAAAAAAAATTATGTACCACCACCTTATAAATTAGGTGCGAAGGTATGGCACTTCCTTTATTTATTTTAAATAAAATAAAAAAATAAAATAGAAAATAAGTAAAAGAAATAAAATTGAATATTGTACTAAGTTAAAAATGCTAAAAAGATAGATACATAACTAATTAGGTACCAATTAATAGGTATTGTGAAGGTGCTAATACCTTCTTTACATGTAATCATACTCTTGAACTTAAATTTATTTCATAGACCGGATTGATTCTTTTTAATGAATTTAAGTCAAGCCTAAAATCTTATTAGAAAAAAATTAAATTCACTTAAATAATCAATGACACTTAAACCAAAAAAAAAATTGATAACGACTCCTCTTAAATTAAATAATTGACATATTATGAAATAGTGCAAGCAAGTGGTAAAGATTTTTCTAGAGTTATTTATGAGATTTTACCTCATCAAGATGGATGGAAACAATATGAGCTATCTTGATACAATTTTAGAAAAGATAGGGAGGAAGGCAACCCATCTTCTGACAAGGAACGAAACTCCTTACAACAGTTTGTTTCTAGAGTTTGAAAAAAGGTGAGTTGTTGAAGCCCATTCTTATCCAGGAATTTGAGATTCAAAAGTCTGTTGATGCGTAGCGAAATTTCTCCATATTTCTTTTATCTTTTTAAATCAAAATTCAGATTGTTTTTATTAAGATTTCTGAGAGAGACGATAACAATTTTTTTTTAAAAAAAAGGGTATTTGTGTCCCAAAATGTTTATGTGGTATTGGATCCTATTTTTTTTAACTATTGCCTAACCATATTAACAGTCTAAAAGTTAAAAACACGATTTTGATAAAAAAGGATTAAAATATTGTTTTAAAGTGATTTGAGGGAAGTTTTTAGATTTTAGTAAAAAAAAATATCAACAACAACTTCAATTTATTTTTCTACCTCAAATACTCCATTGAGAGGATTTATAAAATGAGAAAGGGATTGTTTGTCTCTCGTCATACACCCAATTCACATTTAAAAAAAAAAAATTAATATATACAATATGCCGCAACCACTGCTGGGTGTGTTGGAGTTGTCGTATTCCCTGCGTTTCCTAGCAACATCCACAATATGGACAAAAAATACTAAAGTTACAAGTCTAATTCCACCGCCTATTCTTACTCAATCATAAGAGAGTCCAGAAGAGAGAGAGTTGTTTTTTTTTTTCCTTTCTTATGTGAAAGCGACTTTCGTGAAAGGCCAAGGAAGTTTCCTGGAAAGTTACCAAGCATAATAAAGGTCTCAACCATGACAACTAACATTGGAAGCAAAATGTGGCCTTGGTTAATTACCCTTTTGTCCAACAAGATTATTTTAATACCGACCAAGAAAAATTAATATAAATAACAACGATTGATTGATTGATTGGTAAAATGGTTTTTTCTAATAGCAATCTATGTTCAATTCAAATCTTAAATCTTAAATTTTGGCAGTACCCTATTTACGTGTTTCATGATGAGAGAGATAATTTTTTTTATCTGTGTCTTAACGTGAGGTTGAAGTAATTTATTATTTCGAACTTTCAATGATAATTACACAAAAGAATTCGTATGAATATCCGTCAAGAAATGCCATTTGTCAGATTCATTATCGATTTGAGAAAGGAAAACAGAAGAAGATGGTGATGTTTGGTGTGTTTGTAGAATGAGTCCTATGCATGTTGCTGTCATATACACTACATCTTATCAATTTAATGATCGCAAAAAGAGAAAAAAAAATCTGCTCAATTTCCAAACAAGAATGGCCATGTTCCTTTCCCTCACTCCACGCCAAAACCGCCCAATTTCCATGACTTGTAACCTTCCAACAAATCTAAGCCTAGCTTTATTTCTATGATTCTTGACATTACTGATACATGATTATTATCATCTTTTTTTCATGTATCAGCTTACTTTGAGCCATTTGATCTTTGATCTTTCAATCAATACGAAAACAAAAGAACAGGATTAAATTTATGGGGTCAGAAATACATTTTAGAGCGCTAATGAGATCAAGCTTGCACCAACGAGATACCAAGCCTATAATCATACACAATATTAAATAAATAAATGAAGTTAAGGGTCGTAATTGTTCTTAGCAGCCCTTGCAAATGCTCTTCAAAAAGAAAATGGTTCTCCGCAGCCTTCTTGTAGAAAAAAGGGTTACCGTATTAAAACTTTCTGCTGAATGTGAAACGAATGGTTGTAGTAAACCATCAATTTCTAATATGAGCGGAATGAGCCCAGTTGACACTCTAAAGCCTAGACTCGAGTCTATCTCCCATTTAAATAATATATATTGTCAAAATGTTTTTTATATTTTAAAAAGTAAAATTAACTAAAAATAATTATTTATAATAATATTTCGAATTGGGTTGAGCCGGACTCAAGCCTGAAAAGTCATCCCTAGACTTGGCTCACGAGCTTGTTCGGGTAACCCTGCTCGTGGACACCTCTAATCTAAATAGCAAAATATTATGTAATGTCTTAATTAGTTTAATTTAGTTTTAAATTTATTTACAAGTGCTATAGAATATTTGTATTTAAATTTTCACACTTATCCATTTTATATTAATATGTGAAATTCATATATACTGAAGTTTAATTTATAACTTTTATTTGTATACAAAATCTTATAAAAATGATTTTAATATTGAGACCAAAATTGATTCCGATGTCATTTCTTTTTCAAAATATGCTTAATATTCTTAACATGCTATTGTTTAACTAAAAATCAGAGACATTAGGAAAAAAGAAAAAAGAAAACGATATATTCCAACAAGAAAAAAATTATATCTAACAAAGAAAATTTTCACTTAATATACAACAAAAAATTTCTAACAAAATGAGAAGAAACTTTTTTTAATTTTAGCTTTCATTTAATCATTTTTTGTTGAAAATTTACCAACAGCTTCATTCAAAAAATTGATTTTAAATTCTCATTTATCATTCCACAAGTAAGAACTACGAATTCACCTAAACAAGGCTACCTAACTCTCTTCCCCAAATAATATATAATGAATTTGGAAACGAATATTTCCACAAAGCTCTAAATAATTCGTTTATTCCACATGCAGATACGGTAAATGAGCTGGCGTTAGGTGGAATGGTTGTGAAAGGGGCTTATATCTAAGTCATCTTTGTCAGAATATATCCCCTTGAGCATGTGTTACGCAATAAGGAACAATTTCTAAGACATTCTGTGTTTACATTAATTCTCATGACTTTTAAAATTACATAAATCAAATCAATTGTTTTACTTGGAAGATTTCAGTTTTATTTTATAAAAATAATTGCGTATTAAGACCGAAGAATCCTATGGTTATTAATTATATGTTTAGATTATTGAAAACAATGCTTGTTGCAAAGAAGATTAAGTGCCCAACATATAAAATAAAAAAAGCACTAATATATTTATGAAAAACATTTTATACTCTAATGGTAAATTTTTATAATTTGATAACATGCTTATAAGATTGTCACATAGCTATAAATTATGATTAAAAAATAAAAGTAATATATTGTTAAGAAAAATTATCTAAACACTGACCGTAAATTTTATAAACGTTATAAATAAGGTTAGAGAGTTACCTTCCAAAAAAATAAATAAATAAGGTTAGAGAGTTGACATGTGATGTGTCTCATTAAATTATATTTAAATTTAATAAATTACTTAGATATTAAATAAACTTATAATTACCATTCAACCTATTCAAAAAAAAAAAATTCATTCATATGTAATTTAATAATTTTAATCGTTAAATGGATATCTACGGTAAACTAGTTCATTAAATTTAAATGTTTCACCATCAATACTTATAATAATAATAATAATTAGACGTATATTATACTTGTAAAGGGAACAATTTTCTAATTAACGGCGCTGCTTGATTAAGATTAACCGAATAATGTGGTCAAAGTTTCTTGATTAATGAGCTTTAGTTCTTCATATTATAAGAAGAAAAATAATAGATTTCATTTATTTAAAAAAATTATGATAGGGGTGGTTTCCTACTCAATCTCGAGGAAGAGATATAATTAAAATAAAATAAAAA
The DNA here is from genome assembly GCF_053813885.1 of Theobroma cacao. Taxonomy (NCBI): domain Eukaryota; kingdom Viridiplantae; phylum Streptophyta; class Magnoliopsida; order Malvales; family Malvaceae; genus Theobroma; species Theobroma cacao. The sequence continues at coordinate 32,924,632 of NC_142643.1, forward strand.
ACAAGAGAAGAATCAAAAGGAGACACAAAAGAGGGGGAATTGAGCGTTGTTTTTGGAAGACTTTTAGTTTTTAAACAAATTCAAGCATGTTCTCCCTCTTTCGTTTGCTATTTTACTATAATAATTATAATTATTATGTATATGTATTATTTGTATGGCATGCATTATGCTACTTATAGTGACAATATTAATTTGATAATATTTTAAATACTTTATCCATTTAAATAAGACACCGATTTTCAAAGGTTGAAGACCATCTTAAAAATTCATATTTCTCCCTCCTTTCCAATGTTAATCTCTCTTCAAAGTTCAAATAGCACAAGAAAAACATTATGGCTCAAACATGAATTCTCTTTTTATAATGTTTTTTCATAAAAAATTATTTTAATATTAAAATTTTGTTTCTTCTATTTAGCACCCATGTTGTAGGATAAAATTTAGTTTTCTTTAATTGTAAAGAATTTATACTATGCTCCAAAGAGAAGTAATTTATACTAGTAAAATTTCTTTAAACAGTAATTATTAAATCTAACAATTATTGTCTTCTACAAAAAAAAAAATGCGAACATTGAAAATTGGAGTCTGTCTTTCTCTAGTATGTGTAAGATTATAAATTTTAAATGATAACATGTTTGGTTGGTTTGAAAAAAGAAAAAAGTATCCACCATGTGTTCTCTAGTGAATACTACAATTGTAATGACCAAATTAGTACTCTACAATGCACCCAAACATTTAACTTATTGATTTATACATGATTTCTTTCAAATTTCCCTTCTCAAAAAAAAAAAAAAACTAACACTCCACAATTAGGTCTTGAGAAGCACTAATTTAGTGCTCTAGTGACCGGATCTAATTGTGGGGAGCTCAATATTGTTGTAGCATTGCATCGGTCACATCTCCAATGACTAGCTAGTATAGAGGAAAGAAAAGAAGAAAAAAGGAAAGCATGAAAAGAAAGGAAAAAAATAAAATGACATTAAAATAAAAAATTATATCATAGTTTTAATTATAAATTTTTAATATTTTAATGTTTTAAAAAAATTTTGAGAAAAATAAAAATAAATGATCATATTAAAATTTTAATTATAAATGATTAATAAATTAAAATAAATATTTTTAATATTTTTAAAAAATAATACAAAATTAACTAATCACATTAAAAATTTTAATATTTTTCATAAATTATCAAACAAAATAAATATTTTAAATTTAAAATCATAAATTATAACAAAAGATATTTTTAATTTTTCACAATCTATTACTTTATTATTTCAAAATTATTTTTATCAACCAAATATCGAAATAATATCAAAATAATAATTTCATTTCATGAACCAAATTATATAATAAGTATAAATAATTATGTTTTATTATATTTCAACATAATAACTATTATATTTTTTTTTATTTCATTTCGTGAACTAAATATAAAATTTATTTTTATAAAATAATAATTTTATTTCACGTCTTTTTGATTAATCAAATGTGCGGTGTGGAGAAAAAACACATGCGAGGATTTTTGCCTTCCTTTGCGTAGGTTGAGGAAATTATTGAAAAGAAATAAAAGGGCAAAAGGACAATGCCGATAATATGATGCCTTAGAAAGGGACGGTAAAGAGCCAGCGACGAGCTACTCTCAACCATAAAGCAGGCGGACATTTAATACTAGTACTAAATATATATATATATATATATATATATATATATATATATTTATAACAAAAGTAAAAATTATTATCATTTACCCTGATAATCAAATTTAAAAAATCAATCATTAAGATTAATTAATTTTATAAAAATTATTATCATTTACCCTGATAATCATATACATGTGATAATCGATTAATTTTTACTATATCTGAAAGAATTTTAAAAGGAAAAGGGACATTGAATCTTGAATTTTATCTTCCCAAATTAAAGTTATACCTGCTAATAAATTATATTTGTTTGTAAAGTTTTTAAATCTCATTATATATATATATATATATATATATTTATGTCAAGTTACGAAATTAGTCCTTATACTTTATTAAAGTGATGGATTTAGTTTTGTACAATAATTTATAAAAATTAAGTCCCTATACTTTTTAAAATTAATAATGTCAGTCCAATAGTTAACAATATTAAAAAAATTTTATTATTTATGTTGATATGATATTTTTTTCTGATGTGGTATTGAATATAATGATGTGGTATTGATTATGTGACATTTTCTATTAATTTCACAACATTCTTTTTACTGTTTTAAATTATGGAGCACAAAAATTTAATTCTTCTCTGTCTCATAAGATTTTTTCCTAAATCCTAAAAATTTATTGGTATTTTTAATATGTTTATTTTCCAATCCTATTTAAAATTGTTAACTCACATTGGATAATTTCATGTATGTAGTTATAAATTGCATGTTAGTGCTTGGTCACGTTATATCAACACTATTATTACATCATTCGAGAAATGTTGTTTCACCATTATCATGTCATTAGATTTAATATCACATTAGCAAGAAAATACCATGTCAACATAATTAAATGCCATATCAGCATAGATAACAAAAAATTTGTAATACATTGAACCGATATCATTTTCAAGAGACATAACCATTCATATGAAAACCTGCCTATTATCTAATAGACACATTATGTCACTTTACGTGATATAACTTTTGAGTTAATGATAACTTTTCATCATGTGACATAATCTTTAATTTTGAAAATACACTAACAGATAGTAGGCTATCCCTGCTGCATCTCATTTGGCTGATAATAACTCTTCTCCACAAGCTGCCCAACTCATTGCTAAACCTCCATGTCCATTTATTGAGGAGAGCTCTGTTTTGAACATTGATATTAGCCACATTTAGACCACCAAGGTCTTTTCGAAGGCACACAGTCTGCCAGTCAACTAGCTGCATCTTCCTATTACCTTGTGCGCCACCCCAAAGAAAGCTTCTTTGTATTTTTTTCTCTAACGCCAATTGGAATAAGGAAAAGAGACTTGAAAACTATAAGAAAACTACAAAGAACTAACTTCAAAAAGGTGAGACGCCCACCAAAAGATAGAGCCATGACTTCCAAGTTGAAAGTTTGGATTCAAATATGTCCGCAACTAGCTGCCACATTTTTAGTGAATTGGATCTTCCTCTAAATGGCAGTCCTAGATAGGCACTAAGTAATCGGCCAACTATACAACAGATTTTGCTTGCCAATTCTTTAATTAGCCCTTGATCCAATCCAACATCGTAGAGACAACTTTTGTTGAGGTTAATTTTAAGACCCGAAAATAGCTTGAAAACATCTCAGAATCCTTTCAACATTCAACAAATTATAAAGAAAAGCTTTACAAACTATTACCCTATCATTGACAAATTGAAAGTGGGAAATGGTAAGCTTGTCTCTGCCAATAATGACTCCCTTTATGATATGTTCACTTTTAGCTTTATGCATTAGCATATTGAACCCCTTAACGACCAAGTTGAAGGGAAAATGTGACAATAGGCAACCTTGCCTCAGGCCTTTATTCATGCAAATTTGCTGTGAAGGGGACCCATTAATAAGAATGGAAATAAAAGCAATCGAGATACATGCACAGATCCACGCTCACCATTTCTCACCCAAACACATATACCTCATTTCCAAGTCCAAGAAACCCCATTCAACATTGTCAAAAGCCTTCTCGAAATCAATTTTGAAATCCATAATGATCTTTCTTAAGAAGATCTATTACTTCATTGGCAATAAGGCTACCATCAAGAAGTTGTCTTCCCTTAACAAAACCGAATTGATTTTCGCCGATCACCTCTCCTAAAACACTCCTTAATTTGTTTGCAAGAGTCTTGGAAATGATTTTGTAGAGATTGCTTACCAAACTAATGGGGTGGTAATCACTTATGGAGGATGGGCAGGAACGTTTTGAAACTAAGTTGATAAAAAAGGGTATTAATACATCCATCAATGCTGGCTGAATTGAAGAAGCAGGCACGATATCACCTTTAATAGTACCCCACTACTTTTTGAAAAATTGGAGATTAAATCCATCAAGATCGGGAGCCTTATTCTCGTCACAATTAGAAATTGTATAATTTGACTATGTATATACTATTCACAATTTAGCTATACATGTATAAATGGCAGAGGATAAATTAATAAATAATTTGGAAATATGCAAAAATAAAATTTTCAAATAAACTTTTTAACTTAAAAATTTGAGAAGTTGCTAAGTATTTTTCATAAGCTAGGCCCTAGCCTATAAGTTAAAATATTTGTTTGTACTCACCATTTAACTTAATATTAAATTAAGAACCTGTTTGACTTAACTTTTTTCAGCTTAAAAACTATTATAAAATTTTTATGAAAAATAATAGCTTTTAAGATTATGTTAAAACTGTTTGGTAAGTTATTTGACAAAATAAATTATATAAGTTTTAATTTTAGTTAAAATTACCATAAGGATATTCATACCATCTTCAATCACCTAATAAACCAAAGTGGAATAAGTTTACTTTAAGTTTATATACGATTTCAAATGTTAAAATAAAAAAAAATCCATATAGAAATGGAACAGCTTTTAAACTTTTTATAGTAATAATAATATTATATTTTTATTAATCTAGCAAGTAATCGAATCATAATGTTTCAATTTCCCAAAAAGAAGAGAAAAGAGGAAACGATGTATTTGACATTAAAATCATTTTTGGTAAAAAAGAGAGAAAACCTTTAGATGATACCTAAATACAACTTTAAATTTTGGATCTTCTTTTCTCTTAATTTTTTTAATATAAAAAAATCTCAGATTTTGCTATTTTATTGTTGGGTCTTCTAATTTCCCAAGAAAGAAAAGAAAAAAAAGGAAACGATGTATTTGACATTAAAATCTTTTTTGGTGAAGAAGAAAGAAAACTTTTAAATGATACTTAAATGCAACTTTGAATTTTGGGTTTTCTTTTTTTTTAATTTTTTAATTACAAAAAAATCTTAAATTTTGCTATTCTATTGTTAGGTCTTCTGTTTCCCCAAGAAAGAAAAGAAAAAAAAAGGAAACGATGTATTTGACAGTAAAATCTTTTTTTTGTGAAGAACAGATAAAACTTTTAAATAGTAACTGAATGCAGCTTTGAATTTTAGAATTTCTTTTCTCTTAATTTTTTAATTACAAAAAAACTCAGATTTTGCTATTCAATTAGTAGTCTTTGTAGAGAGAGATCTCGATTTGCATTGGAAAATGGTGATTTGCATAAAGAGGGAGAGTTACTACAAAAACGGAATAGCTTTCAAACTTTGTATAGTAGTAATAGTATTATATTTTTATTAATTTAGTAAGCAATCGGACTATAATGTTTCAATTCCCAAGAAAGAAAAGAAAGAGGAAACAAAGTATTTGATATTATAATATTTTTTGGTGAAGAAAAGAGAAAATCTTTAAATAATATCTGAATGTAGTTTTAAATTTTAAATTTTTTTTTAATCTTTATAAGAATAAAAAAAATCAAAATTTTCTATTCTATTATTAAATCTTCTAGTAAAGGATAGAAATCATGATTTGCGTTGAAAGAGAGTGATTTGCAAAAAAAAAGAGAGGAGCAATTCCTCAAGAAATAAAAGAAAATAGAAAACGATGTATTTGACGTTAAAATTCTTTTTGATGAAGAACAAAAAAAATAACACTTAAATATAGCTTTGAATTTCAAGTAATTTTTTTTTTAATCTTTATAAGAATAAAAAACTCAAATTTTGTTATTTTATTGTTAGATCTTTTGTAGAGAAAGGTAAAGGAGAGAGATCACGATTTGCGTTGAAAAATGTTTGATTTGCAAAAAGAGGAAGGGGAGATCGATTGAAAGAGAAGAATATTTGTTAAAAAAGCTAACATGTTTTTTTTTTTGAAAAAAGAAAGTTTTTTGTTAGAGCTTTTCCTTAATTTTTTTTTTAATTTGCAGAAAGAGGGTGAGTGAGATCGATTGAAAGAGGAATACTTCTTGAAAGAGCTAACATGTTTTATTTTTTATTTTAAAAAAAGTTCTTTTTGGGTTTTCTTTAAGTTTTTTTTTAATAATTAAAAAAATTTTGAACACACGAAAAATAATGCACCATCCAATGGTTAATTACTCAAATACTTGAGTACGTCTTTAAGTTCTTTTATTAATTTTGTTTTTTAAAAAAATTAATTTTTTTAAGAGTTTAAAAAATTACTTTCTTTGAAGAGTATCTCAAAATCTTATTTAACACTAGATAAGTTGAAAAAATATCAAACAAGATGCTAATATTAGTATTTTGATTGGATTATTTTTTTTTTTGTGGTAAAAGAGTAACATGCAATAGATGATGGGACCTCCATTATCAACGGTAGGAAGTTAAAATCAGAACCATAAATTCCGCTCAATCTTATCGCATTATCGACGTTGATCCATTCCATGTTATTTCTCCAAAACAATAAAAATCTGTTCAATCTTATCACAAACATTAGCCATACTTATCATCGAACTTCCCTGTAAATCACCCTTCACAATTTGCCTTCTTTACTCTTTTAGTTTTTTTCATGAATTCAATACAATTTTAAAATTAGAAAAAAAAAATTCCAGCTAAAGCACACCACAAGGGCAGAAACAGATCAGAAAGGATTTTTGTTTTCCTTCCCGTCTTTATATATATCGTACGGCAGATGAGCGCCTCTTTCTCTCTTCAGATCGACCAAGCTAAACCGTCCGATTGGTTGTCAAACCCACATTATTATCCTAATTAAACCCAGCTAGAAAAAAAAAAGTGCAGTTCAAAATAAAAACACACCCAAATCCCGAATTTAAAAATTAAAAGAAAAATATTCAGAAGGTTTCATTTAATTTTCTCCCTTAAATCAAGAGCAACTCCATGACATGATTATCAAACACACACAAAATAAAAATTCCCATAATCATGATCACCTTTGCAGCTCCATCATTCTAGCGAAGTCCTCGAAGCACACGAACCCATCTCCATTCTTATCAACACTGGCAATCATGCGCCGGCAATCCTCTAGCGTGCACCGCTCATCCCCTATAGTTTCCTTGAAGAACGCCATCAACTCCTCCGCCGTGATTTTACCATCATGATCCGTATCAAATATATCAAACGTCTCCCTCAGCTCCGGTTCACAAGCGGGTTCGTCGCAAGCCGGTACAACTACCTGGGTCATCAACGTATCCAGGCTGATGCACCCGACGCCGTCCCCATACACCTCGCTCAGCATCAACGAAACCTCTTCCCGGCTGGGCGGCTGTCTGGCGACCTTGCTAAGCAAAGCCTCGAGCTCGCTCCTCGTTATAACCCCATCGTTATCTTTGTCTATTATTTTAAACGCTTGACAAAGTTCTAGATAAAAATTAGAGGAAAAATCAGACCAGTCACCAGATGTTGCCGGCAAAACGCTGGTGGGTGTTCCCAAGTCAGCAGTAGTCGTCGAAGGGTATTGATGTCCTTTGTGGATTGAAGACGCGGAGTCTGATGAAGAAGAAGACGAAGACGTACCTGACCCGGAACTATACGATGAGGGGTCGAATTTGGAGACGATGGATCGGTCCTTTTTATTAGATCGAAAAAAACGTTTGGGACTTAGCCTGTTGATGAGCTTCATGATTTACGAAAAGAGTATGAAGAAGAAGAGAAGTAGATGAAGATGAAAGAATGACAATAATTTGGGGGGAGGATGGAGAGAAAACAAAAGAAGTTGAGGGGAAAGTGTGGAGAAGGTGGGGTGCTTAAATGCTTGGGGGCATGTAAGCTCCATTGCAACTTCCACGAAGCTTCGTCTGATGAGAAGTTTTATGAACATTTATTTATATAGGAATTTTTTTCGCTTTTTATATTCTCTTTATTTTATTTTAGTACCACAGTCAGGGGTAACTATATAATTTTCTTTTTATGGGCTGGGTTTGGATTCCCTGTGGGATTATGTAGTGAAGCATCTTTAGACTTGTACTGATTTATTATTTTCAGACAAAAATCGTCTCGCCAAGGTTAGTTTAGTATTGCAAGTTGTAGTTGATAACTTCTACATTTACATATATTAAAATATATTAAAAATTATCTCTAAATAGGTTAATTAGTTGACATATATAACTTAATTGTTTGATACATGATGGCTTAATTTGGGCTGAATTATCTGTGGGACATGTGTGGTATTTTGTTTTTTTGTTGAGAGTGTTTATTTGATTTTTTCTTATTAATGAGATTTTGGGTATTTTTTAATTAAGAGAGAGAAAATTGGAACCCTACTCTTTAGGTCGAGGGATCATGCACCAATTAATGAATTAAATATTCAGATGTAGATTTTGGATATTTTAGAAGCTATTAAAGATGGTTTTATTTACTTATGTTTACTTCAAACTATTGCTTAATAATATATATTTTTAAATAAAATATATATTTTTTGTATTAATTTATTACTTAAAAAACATATTTTTTAATATATTGCTTAATAATATAGATTTTGTTTGTTTATGGTCATTAACTACTCATTGTTGTTTTTTTTTTTATGCATGAAATTATCTATTTTTTAAGTTGATATGGTTTTTGGATTAATATCTTTGAATGCGATTGATTAGCATTACTTTATTTTGTTGTACAATTTTGATTTTTGTAGGTTTAAGATAACTTCCAATTATAATTGTTTCAAAGGTATTTTATGTCTTAATTTCATCATTTTTTGTTCATTCAAGTTTCATTATTTGGGTTCTTTATTATTTTTATTCTTATAATGTTGTTACTTCTATACAAAAATTAGAAGTCTTTCATTGAAGTTTTTAAATTCTTTCTTTGGTTTTTATCTTATATAATTAGGAATATGGTTATGCTTTTCTATTGTAGATAATAATCTATTTGCACTTTTACTCAAATTGTATCAATTATTTACTTCTTTTACCTGTTACTCATCTTATCTCATAATAAGCTTATTTTTAATTATCTTTTGAGTAAGAATATGTCCTTTGCTAGAAATATATTCTTTAATTTACTTGTTTGTCATTATTATTTTGCTATATGTTTATCTTTCAACTCATTTGATATTTTTTTTTTGTAATTACTTTTTGAATATTTAAAAATGTCACAGATAAGGGTATTTTTACAAAATATAATATTAGTTAACCATTCACTTTATAATTGTACATTATTGAAACCATATTAATAGAATATTAGCAAGTTGCAGGTTTAGTGAGTTTTAAGATTTATTTAGTTTTTCTCTTGTTTTATTTTTTATTATTCTTTTTATTAATGTTTAATTTCTTTACTGATTAATTTTACAATTGTATCTTTTTTTAAGAAAAAATTGTCATATAAGTAAATATGAACTACCTATGGTTTTTTTTAAATACATGAATTTTTTTGTTTTTTAAATTAATGTGGTTTTTGGATTAATTTTCAGGAATGTAATTGATTTGTATTGTTTTAATTTTACAAGATTTCTTTGGGTTTTTCTTTCTACAATTGTTTGTCCCTTTCTTCTTTAGTTTTTCCACTCTAGTTTTTCTCATCATTCTTTTCTTCTTCATTTTCTTTGTTTTTTTTCTTCTGTTTCTTTTTACTTTCTCAACTTATTTATCTTTGAATCAAATCTCTAATTTTTTTACTATAATTGCTATTTTTGTTTTCACTTTAAACTTTTTTGCATGTAACTAATTTATATATATTTAATTTTTCAACTTACTTTGTTTTTAAGAGAAGAAATAGCATCATTTGTGAATTTTGATTTATGTTTTCAATACGGTAATAGTTTCCAAGTTAACTCGACATATAACCATCAAAATATCTATTGATTTGAGGGTATTTATCTTTACAAATTGCAATGTAATCCATGTTTGTAAATGATACATTGGTTCACGATTTGTTTTTAGACAATTATTTTTATTATTAATTTTTTAAAAATAATTGTATAAATTCTTTAATTCATTTTAAGCAAAAATATAAATTATTTAGTTAGAATTATAATACAATAGTGTTACTTAATTAAACTATAAAATCTAATTAGATTACAATATCTAATTAGAGTTATATATATATATATATATATATATATATATATATATATATATATATATCCTAACTTAATAATTTTTCATAATACAAAGAATTTTTTTTTGTGATTTTCATTTTTTCAATTACCTACCTATTCATTTTTAGATTCCCTCTCCATTTCTTTTTAATTTTCCCTTCTGTTTCTCCTTTATTTCCCTTCTCTTTTCTTTTTGTCTTTCCCTTTTTCTCATGTCTAACTCATTTTCCTTTTTCTCACTTGGAAAATTTATTCCTCATGACAAAAATTGTATTCTCGTTTATCTTTTACATTTGCCAAATGTCAACACGTGGCTCTTATTATAGGCTAAACATGACATGTCATTGCCGTATTGGCACATCATAATTTATAATGCTTGCGGTTGATTGATTTCATATATTTTCTTATGAGTTTATTTATGCAAATATAAATTATAATTACTATGAAAAAAATTTAATATATATAATATATCATATAGCACATTTACAAAAAAAATTAATAAACAAATCAACTAAATGCACAAATCAAATCAAATCAACATAAAATTAGATGAAACAAATATATAATGGGTCATGAATTTGAGATCTAGAAATTCTAGATCATTTTTTCACTCGTTAGTTTTGATTGCACTTTTTTATAATAGACTGCACAAACTTCAGAATTGAATTTTTATTATAATTGAAATTGATTTATGCATTTAATTTCCTTGAAAAATAATAATAAGAATAGAAAAAATTGCTATTCTTTAATAGGGTACAGACTAATTGAGTACCTAGCAAAGAGAACTTAAGACCTTTTATCTTTATTTGTTTTTTTAATTAAAAAAAAACTGAAATCTTATATTTTAAACAATATACCATCTATCAATCAATTAATGAATCAAATATTTCAACATCCTTTTATCTTTATTTTCATAAAGCACAGTTTAACATTTTGTTTGGTAGCAGTTCCCATGCCTGCGAGGTGCCCCCTTTTCGTTGAAGGTCATATCTATATTTGGGGTCATCATAAAAAGAACTGAAGAAAGGTGCTTTTATAATTAAAAGTAGTCCCGCTTTTCTAATCACTTTGCAAGCGTGGGCTCAACTTGCATATAACTTCTATTATTTTTAAAATTATTTTGGTAAATTTCATATAAATCTCTTGTAAAATAAAATTTTCTCATATAATACCTTTAAGTTTTTTTCTCAAATAAACATTGTTAAACTTTTACTAAAAAGATAATCAAGTATTTATATTTGAAAACCTAATTTCTTGCATTTAAACATTAAAGCTCATTCCCGCACTTGATATAAGGAAAAATACAATTAAAACACACTTGCTGTTGCTCGTATACAGAATAAAAAAAAAAATAGATTCAGGATGGAGGTTTGGGCTCTCGGCAATCACTCAAATGCAAAATTAATTGTGATGACATTATGGTGGTTTCATGTATTTATCTCTGTTATTATTTCCAAATATTAGGCTTAATTTGTCAAATATAAAGACAATTCCTTTTTTCAATCTTTCAAAAAAAATTCCTTTTTAAAAAAAAAAAAATCAACAAAACAAAAGTTCTCTATGTTGAAATGAGCCCTATAACCAATTGAGATTAATTAAGGCTTAGTTCTAGACATACAATCATATCATTGACATTGAATGATTAAAGGTTTTCATTCATCAACAAAACATCAATTATAAAAGTTATAAGTCTATTAGATGAAGTCTATGAAATTAATACGCCTTACAAAGGAATTGTAATAGATTACAATTATGAGCTCTATGCATCAAAGCCTAACCTCTAAATGTTTTTAGTCAATGTATCATTGAAACTGGACATCAATGATTCTTAGAGATTGATACATTATATGTTCCTTACTTGAGAAATAAACAACTAGAGATGCAAAATTAGGATATAATTGGTTATAGCAGAAGTATATGAAGACAAATGAGTGGTCAAGATAAAAATCATCACCTCAAGTGATTCATAGGACATATCCTAACAGTTCTTGGTTAATATTAGCTTATTGAATCCTTGGCCAAAGGTGACTTGGAGATTATGAAAAAAGTTTTATAAATCTCTACAGAGCTAATGATCTAACCTTAAGAATGTATATGAAGATCAATAAGAGTAGACACAAAACCATTCTCTTATCATCTTTGAGATATATGATAAAGGAATGAATTACACTAATAGACTATACACTGAAAAGTTATCAAGGGATCTTTTGACTCTCTTAACAATTGGGTGGCCATGATACATTGCTAAATGCCAATTTTGTTTTATGAAATTGAATTAACTAATTTATAATTAATATCATTCATTTAAATTAATTAATTATGATTTCAATTCGATTCTATCGCCAATATGTTAGGAACTTAATGGATCACAAACAATAAATTGCATTGTGAATTAAATTTGGAGTGTGATGATTTAAGTTGGACTTAAATCATATACTAGGCCTTTTAACTTCTAAAGGACTTAATTAAAATAGTTTAGTTAAGTTTTAGGCAAATATTATAAATAATTATAATATTAAAGCCTTTATTGTAATAAAATAAAGTAAATTAATTTGATTTTAATTTAAAATGACTTAATTAAAAGGATTATAATATTGAGGCTTTAGTTGCAATTAAAGAAGTTATTTAACCAAAGTATAAATATCACTTTTAACTACTCTTCACATAGCTCTAGTTGTTAAAAAATTAAAGAAGGAGAAAAAACCTTGATAGAAAATTGTCAATAAACTCTCTAGTTGCCCCCTTGAGAGAGAATTCTTGAGAAAAAATTCACTTGTGTAGTTCGGCCATTGATTTATGAGGAAAAGGACGATTGTTGTTCACTTTGCTAGCACAAAGAGTAGTTGAAAGCTCACACCTCACTGAAAGTTTAAGTGCAACTGTATGTGAAACCATTAGAGGCTATACACTTAGGTGGCTCGGGTTTTTCACCTACTTGAAGTATGTTAAGCCTTCTTTTTTTCAAGAGGATTTGCCATTGTAAATACTACATCACTTGGCAAGGTAATATTTCTTATTACCTTTTTATTATTTTGTTTATATTAAAATCTACCAAGGTGATCCATGGGTGGCAGCATGTATATTGTTGTTTAGATTATTCAATTTTATTTTTATTCCATTACGTATGATCTAGTCACATGCCATTCCTAGCACTTTCATCACACATTAACATTAATGACAATAAACACCTTAAAATACTACTAAGACTTGGCCAAATACTACCCTATATTAAGCAAGTTAAGATCTTAAGAGCTAGCATGCAAGAATGCTCCTCTTATGGTTAGGATGAGGTCCATGGCATCCAAAAAGCTTAACAGACCATAATTAACATACCATAAATCTAAAAATTAATATCTTTTAATTTTGTAATTACGAAATATGTTAAACATATTTGATAAGGGAGCTTTAAAGATAGAATACCCAATTAGTTAAAGACTCTCAGTTGACTAAAAAGGTGATATTACATATTAATACAACAAATATAGGGCAATGAAGTTGAAGGCTCATGCCAATCACTATGTTAGGTGTCGATCCTCCATAAATTCTCAAGGCACACGAGGCAAATGGTCTTGAATGGTCATCATAGTCAAATGTTAAAGTTATTGGATTTGTTGTTGATTGTATTTAAGTATGCTTGTTGCACATCTCATACATTATAATCATGCATACATAGGTTTAAGTGAGCATATGTGAAGTCATCCAAGTCTAGGTTTGAACAAAATGGAAATTTGAGAAATAAGGAGCTTAAACTTTGATTTTTATTTTTGATTTTAAAAATACACTTGCACAAGTCCAACATGATGTCTTTAAATGAGTTTAAAAAAATTTTTGAACTCGATCATACTTAAAAATCATTTTTGGACTCTTACACAAAGTTTGAAAGTAAAAAATTCAGCATTTTTGAGCTACATAGGTGCAGATTTAAATACTTACTTCCATTAGGATTAATACCTCCACGAATAAGTATCGATACCTTTTTCGTTCATATAGATACCTACAAGACAGTAACCAAAATAAAAAGTTTTCGCAAAAGGTATCAATACCCTGATGATAAGTATTGATACCCCTATAGTGCAAAGCAGCAAAACATACCATTTTGACGTAGTTTTTAAATGTTCTTCATGCCTTTGTCTTCCAAAACCGGAATTTCCCTCTTTCATTCTCAAGAAACTCTTTCAAACCTTAAGTTTCCATAACTTAAATTCCTTCAAAACTTAAGAAATTTACATCAAATTGAAGTGAAAAATCAAGTTTTTACACATTTAATCATTGATTTTTGCACTCATATAGCCTCAAAATCCTAAAATTTCAAACTTTCTTTCAAAAACCCAAAAAATGGAAAACCTTGATCTCTCTTTTTAGGATTGATTCTGCAAATCAATCCTCATTCCTTTTAAAGGTTTTCATCAATCTAAACACTCTAATTAGTTTAGATTGCTTCAAATCCTTTTAGTTTGAAAAATTCCATCTCTTATGGCACTAAAGAAACAAAAAAACATAGCACATTAAAACTTGGCTGTTGGTTCCTATTCACAATCCAAGGAATAATTCACCTTCAAGCAGAACTTCACAACTCCATCAAAGGAGAAACGTTTTCAAAAAGACTTTGCTCAACAAAAAGTCACTCCAAGAAAGGTAATTGACTTCCATTATCATGAATCCATTAGTTTTCCATATATTGCAATCTTTGAGCAATTAGGTTGGTTTGATTCTTTGTCATGACCCGATCTTAGGTCATGACAAGCATGAGGGCCCAAAGGACATAGTCCTTGAAGCCCACGTAAGCCGTTCAAATTCACAAAATCTTATACCATTCTCATATCCACAATACATCCATAACTATCCTAAGTAAACCATTCCATTCTAAATTTCCTTACCAAAATGTACTCAACATTAGTTTCAACATATATCCTCACGATTTAATGGGTCGTCATTTACATGTACGACTCTCTATACTGTTCAAAAGTGTAAGCAAGTAAGCCCTTTAGTGGCTACATAAACACTATTAGACTTCTATCAAGTATAAAATAAAACATGACAAGACAACAGAGTGATACAAATTGGTGGGGCCCATTGAATGCCATAGTAACACCTACGACGATGATGGATAAAGGTAGAACTACTCCGCTACAATTCAGCTAATTCTTGTTTTAAAAACTAAAAACATGAATTTTAAAAAGATGAGTACAAATACTCAATGAGGGATAAGGAGGCAAATGAGCTTTAACAGAAGAGCATTTAATAAACCATGCTATTTTAGTTTAAAACCATGCAATTTTGTTTGAAAACATAAAACTATGCTTGTGCGTTCTCCAAATCCATCATATCTTATTTATAAAATGTTGATAAACTCAATTTTTGGAAAATCAAAGTCCTTATTGTTTTTTTTTTTTATTGAAAACAAGGGATAAGTATCAATACACAAAAAACAAGTCTTGAGACTTCATTCTAAATCTGTATATTTTGGTGTTTTTCTCATTTCAAAACTTTACTACACTTAGTCTGATCACACATCTAAGTAAATTATTTAAATTCCAACACGTTTATATACCTTTAAAGTAGTGAAAAGCTTACAAAAATATATTAAATAGTCCAAGCATCATAATTAAAATTTAATTCGCTAGTGGAGCAACTTAAAAAGCACAAAATGCAAACATATCACATATGATGGGTGTCCAACCCATACAGCTAGTGCATTCCAGCTTATTAACTTCAATATCACTTGTGCCATCCTCCGGCCACAAGTCTAGCGCCATTTACCCTACTTCCCCCCATTAGCTAGGGCAGTCTTATTATGCACAATAATTCGCAGAAACTATTGCTATTCCAAGTCCTCACTTAAGTGCTCCACATTAAAAACACTAGAATTTGACCTGGCAAGTTTTGCCATATGTGACCCATCACCCATACAAGCCACTAGTGATGCGGCTCGCCCAAGGCCAAATCTCATAACAGCTCTCCCTTGATGGCTTCACTTGGGAAACTTGGCCATTTCTTTTTATCTACAACACTTCTTTGCTGATGTGTCCACGTGGCACTGTCTGAAAGCTCCATCGGGGCTTCCTTTTATAGAAGGTTATAGATTTTTCCAAAAAGTTCCATATACAACATGACCAAAGAAAGTATAATCGTACCACACATAATATTTCATAAACCAACTTGATCATGGAAACCAACACTTAATATTTCTCAAACAAGTTAATAACATTTCCAATTTAAATATAATTGATGGCAAAACATACAATACAAAAGGCTCGTTTTTCACTTTGTTTTTTTTTAAAAAACATTTATCATAACATATCAAAAAAATATTGCATGCATTTATCAAAAACATTTTACATGCATATCCCTCACTTTATATGCCACTAAATCAAGGCTAAGTCACTTAACCAAGTTCTTCTAGCTAGTTGGTTTTGGTGCTTTAAGAGGGCCAAACACATACAACCAACACAATAAATGAACCCATCATTTATTTTAAGATTAGAACTTTAGCTAAATCATTTAACAACCTCTAACAATCTTTCTCTAGGTTTGGGTTCTCCCTTTCCTACCCTCATATTTTTCACACCCATTTTAACAACTTAGATTTTTCCTTAAGAGGTTTCTTCCACATACATTCTTTCAAACAAAAAACATATGTAATTTATCACTTTAACATTTTCCATCTAACCCATTCTTAGAACTAAGTTCTCTCCAACATTCGTCTCAAAACCCATACCCATTTTAATCACCCAAGTGTTTTTGGAAGTCTTACCGTGGTGAGCTTGGAGGTTGAAAATCAAGTTAAAACCTTAATATGAAAAATGAGAAACAAGTTGGAAATCAAGGGTAAACAATAGAAATCAAGAACCCATGGATGGAAAAATTAAAATTAAGTTTTTTTACTTTATTAGAACCTTAAATCTAATGACTTAAGCTTTTGATTTTGCTTTTTTAAAAAGACAAAAGGAATGGGAGAGGTAATCTCCCTTTGAAATTTGGTTATAAGTAGAAAGTAAGGAAACAAAACCTTTTTGAATAAATTTATGGGTTGTCTTGTTAAGTAAAGGAGAAAATGAAAAAGGAAGAGAAAAGTTGTAGAAAATGTGGTCGGCCATATGAGGAAATAAATGGAAGAATGAAGCTTCCTAAAGAAGTTTGGTCCTTAAAAAAATCAATGATGCTTTTAAACAAATTTTCTTTTATGCCTTTATATCAACAAGAGGAAGTAAAGCTGCTTAAGGAAGCTCGGGAAATTTAAAGAAAGGTCTAAAGATTCCTTGCGAGTTTTATATTCATCAAAATAATACATTGTTTTACTTTTATCAAAATAATATATTGTATATATTTTTTTGATGGAAAGTTCAATCTTGGCACAAACAAAAAGGGAAAAACAATTTCATGAGGCTTCTAGAAGCTTATTTAGGTAATATTTCCTTCCAAATAATAATTATTGATGAACAATATTTGATAAAAAAAAACCTCACTAAAGAATGACCATTTTACCCTTGGGTTTAATTTTCTATTTTTTATATTTTTTGTCTTTATTTGAAAATTTGGGGTTTCACATTCTTTAATCATGAATAAAAAATATTATGAGAACTTAGTTGGAGTATTCTATTCAAATGCAACAAATAAGTTTCAAGATTATAATGATGATAGGGAGGTTCCCCATGACAATAAGTTTACTACTTATGTGATAGGGAAACAACTCACTATCATTCTATAAACTCTTGAAAATATACTTCGATTTTTTCTTGAAAGATTAAGGAAAATATACTTGGATTTAAGAGTCACAATGGTGATAGGACTTATTTAAAGGATAACTTGACTTAATATAGAATTGGGCGATGTAATATGTAGCTATCCTCCATCAAATGCTAAGACTATTAATAGTGCAACCTGTTTATCATTTTTTTCACAAAATTCTACACTCAATAATTGGTCACACATTAAGGCTACTAGGTACCAAATACTCCATCATTGATAGTGAACAAATATGTTTCATTTACCACATAAAGCGAGGCCCTACGATCAACCTTGCCAATTTCATATTTGATGACATAATGGAAAATTGTGGTTGGTTCTAGGAAAACACTTCTTTATGGTATGGCCATTTGCACCATCATTGATCTTTATAAGCTAGACACCAAGTTTGATCTTTCAATTTCTCGGCTTATGCATTCACGCCTTCATGTTCACACCATAAGAAAGCTAGGTTATATCCAAAATCCTTAGGGTGAATAGGTAAAAAAACCCTGTGTTCAAGAGCAACCTTTGGAAGATGAGCCTCCCCCCACTCAAGGATAACCTAGTGAACCACTCCATGAGCAACCTAATGTGTTTCTTAGCATTAGCTATCGTATCACTGCCACCTTTGATGTTGAACAAGCATTTAATAGAATGATGGCATATATGGAATCTATGGGCAATAAAATGATGGGAAAATGGAAATATTAGAGAATCAAATGACAAAAATGGTGCAACACCAAGACTCCTTGGAGCATAAGCTAAATACTCACTTTTCCTCGGCACTATGAGCTATTTAGGGATGCATTACTCTTATTTACTCATTTTTTAATCTTGTAAAAACTCCTAAGTTGGATGTTTCACTTATGTTTTATGTATTTGGCACTCCATTAACATTATGACATTGGGCACTTCATCAATGCAAATCTCTGATGTTTTTCTTCCATTGATGATGAGCATGTGGTTGTGATGTCTTGATGGATTATGATTATTCTTGAGATGTATGGCCATTTGGATGTTTTTCATGCCTATTATGAGTATGTGCTGAAAATTGATTGAGATATGTGTTGACATTTAAGCTCTCACAATTGAACTTATATGCTTTAAATTGATCATTTTTATAAATGTGATATTTTGAAATGTTTTGTGTTTATACACTTATAGCTCTTGTTCCCTCTTCATTTTTTATATATAAAAAAAAGGGAGAAATTTTGAAGAGTAACTTCTACAAAAGTTTTTTCAAAAAAAAGATCTTGAAAAAACCTTGTAGCCTTTGTCAAAGTTGTTCTTGAACCATGTAACAAATGAGGGGAAGTTTTTTAAAAATTTTCCAACAATTTTAAGACTTCTAATAGTTCTAATCTTCACATTTCAAAGAGTTCACATATTATATAAATTAGGGGAAGTTCTACTAAGTTTATTAAGTAAAATTTGCTCATAGTTTTGTCATATCAAAAAAAGGGGAGATTGTTAGCTTTACGATTGATCTTACTTTCGAAATGACAAAATCCAATGATTAAAATTGCTTAACTCGGTCTTTGAAATGAAATTTGATAAGTATGAAAATCTCTAGATATTTAAATCTAAAATGGTTAAGTGTTCTTGTGAGAAAAAAGTTTTAAAACACTTTAAATTTTTACTATTAAGCTGCAAGTATTGATACCAAGGTAATAGGTATCAATACATTTTAAACAGAAAGCAAATTTTCAAGTTTGAGTTGCTAAATATCAACACCAAGCTATTGGGTATCAATACATTCTAAAGAAAATGCTTCTGCTTGTTAAGCATCAATACCAAGTTATTGGGTATCAACACATTTTGTATTGATACATTTTACACAGAATGCTTTTGCCTGCTAAGTATTGATACCTTCTTCAAAGGGTATCAATCCCTTCATACAAAATTTGAAATTTTTGCAGTAGAGGTATCAATACCAAGTGAAAGACATCAATACCTAGTGACTGTTAAGTACGACTTTAAGGCAACCAACGACTAGTTTACCTATTTAATGCATCCCAGCAGCTCCTAAAGACTTTATTACTATAAATTGACGTCTCTGAGCACATTTATGAAGAGAAAAAACTCAAAACAATAATTGACCAACTAGAGAGCAAGCTTCAAACATCAAATTCATTCTTCTTCTCTCTTTAACATTAAAATCTTCATTTGTAATCCTTGTTAATCTTCATCTTCTTTATCTATCATTTATTACCTTTAGAATTCCTTGTACCCATTAAGCTTATCAGCCTTAGAGCCTATTTAACTTAACTTTTTTTTAGTTTAAAAGTTATTATGAAACTCTTATGAAAAATAATAACTTTTAAAATTAAGCTTAAGCTGTTTAGCAAAATAAATTATATAAGCTCTAATTTTGGTTAAAATTAACATAAAATGTATTCATACTATCTTCAATCACCAATCACATAATAAAACAAAGTGGAACAGGTCTGCTTCGAATTTATATACAATTTCAAATGTTAAAATTAAATAAATCTATATAGAAACGGAACAGCTCTTAAACTTTATATAGTAATAATAGTATTACATTTTTGTTAATCTACGAAGCAATCAAGCCATAATGCTTCAATTTTCAAAGAAAGAAGAGAAAAAAGGAAGCGATATATTTGGCATTAAAATTATTTTTAGTAAAGAAAAGAGAAAACCTTTAAATAATAATTGAATGCAACTTTGAATTTTGGGTCTTTTTTTCTCTTAATCTTTGTAAGAACAAAAAAAATCTGAGATTTTGATATTCTGTTATTGTGTCTTCTGTTTTTTTTTTTTTCTCTTTATTTTCTAGTAGTCTTCGTAGAGAAAAGTAAAAGAGAGGGACATAGTGATTAATGTTGGAGAAGGTTGATTTGTAGAGGGAGGAAGAGGAGAGGGAGATCCATTTAGAGAGAAAGAAAGGTATTTCTTGAAAAGCTAGTATTTTTTTAAAAGAAGAGAAAAAAATGCTCTTCTTTAGCGCTTTTTTTAAGCTTTTTTTTTTTAATTTTGTTCTTTAAAAAAAGTTATATTTTTTTTTAAAAAAAAAGTTTCTCAAAATCTTGTTTGGCTTGGCTTTTGCTTTTAAGAAGTAGATAAGCTGAAAAAAAAGTTAAACCAAATAGGCATTTAGATTTATTTCTTATCATTGTAATTGAGTGTGGTTACACCTTAACCTTTAAAAAGTAGTTGTGTGGTTATATTTTAACCCCTAAAAAGGTAAAGGAATTAAACCTTATCCTTGAAAAAGTTTGTCAAGGCTATGATTGAACCTTGAAAAGACATTTATTCATTAGTGGATTGAAACTCTTTAACTTGTTACAGAGAGAATGTATGTAAGGTTGAACCTCTATATAAATAGTGTGTGCAATTTTCCTTTATCCTTACTCAAATTTTCATTGTGTTGAAAAATATCTTTTAAAGAGTTTGATTGTGCTAAAAACATCTTGAAAAGAATTTCTAAGCTTTTTTACATTTGAAATTACTAAAATCTTCAAGTTTGCAAAAATTCTTAAAAATTCCAATTCACCTTCTTTTAGAATTGCCATATTATTTGAGTTAATTATTTTAACAAATTTTAATGAGGTCTAGCTCGAGGGAGAGCTCCTGTTGAAAAATCAAGAACAATAGGAATTTCTCTACAAATTAGTAGAGATCTCAAGCCTTTTTATGGTGAAGCAATAACCATTAAAATGAGGGATGAAATTGATTCGGTGAAGATAATGGTTGATTCTGTGGAAAGAGATATAAAGGAAAAGATACCCATAAAGATATTTTGTAGAAAATGGAAGGTGATGGAAGAATTTGGAAGGAAAAAAGAAACTAAATAGAGGAAAAAGAAAATAAAGTAGGAAGAACCTTAAGAAACCCGAGAGTATGAGGTTATTGGTTGAAAACGTGGTGGCAAATGCTTCCTTATTTGACAGAGACTTCATCAATCGTAATGCTATCATTAGGATGGAAACTAAGAAGATATGGGATAACAGTAAAAAGTTAGGTTTAGTTGAAAGAGGAAATGATGAAATGCAATAGAGAAGTTGATTCAATTGAAGGATAAAGAGTTCTTTAACAAAATTTAAGTAATATAATTCAAGGAAGCTATTGTAAACAATGTGGACTTATTCTTCTTGGGGACAAATTGTTGGTCATGAAGCAAATAAAAAGGATTGAGGCTACTGATACCACACCTCAAAATCCAAATATGGGAGTGATAGCGAAAAAATGGTTGGCAAATGAATTGAGTGGATGCCTAATGCAACTTGGGGTCACTCCAATTGATATAACATTGAAGGCTATGTGGGAATGTGAACCTATATTACAAGGCTATTGGTAAGCACATCTTTATGATTATGTAGTCATCAAGGTTGGTGTATGCCTTTTATGTTGTCATCCCAAAGGAAAAGATGTGGAAGAATGATTTGCCATTGCAACTAACGTTGTTATGAAGTTTTAATATGACCAGAGAATAGGTGGTTATGCAAGTCCTTGGGAATATGGCTACATAGATACAATTCTATTTCAACTAGCTGTGAATGCAATAATTTTTTCATTGATACTTATCCAATGTAAAGCTTTTCCAATCATATATGATTTTTTTAGAGCAAATTGTGAGAAATAGCCAACTTGATAAGCTTATTTCAAAAATAACCTTCAATATAAAGTTAACTACTTTTATCTAACTTTTTCTATGACTTGACAAAAATGCCCTTAAAACCATTTCAGAAAAAGTAAATGCTTCCAATTTTTGTTCTCGCCATTCGTCTTTTGTGTACCCCATTTTGTTGTGCTTCCCATTTTTCTCTCTTGCCATTTAGCTCTCTCTAATTTTACCACCATCACCATCTTGTTGTATATCTCTCGCCATCTCATTATCAATCTAAAGACCAAAGAGCATGACATGGTAGATAACAACATGTTCTTGCGTTTATTGGTTTACATTCACAAAACCTTTTCTTCGTCTATCTTTCACCATCTCGCCATATTATCATAGATCTACATACCAAAAAGTATGGCATGGCAAGTAACAATATGTTCTTGGGATTATTGGTGTTGAGTTTTTAGTAACTCAAGTATCATGGAACATACATTGGCGTATAACAAAGTGATTCTTGCCTTGATATGTAACATCAGTAGGAAGAAGAAAGCTTAGGCAAGTAATATTTGATGGTGAAGCTTTGACCTTGGCGTGTAACATTTGGTGTGAAGCTTTGGCCTTGGCATGTAGCATCTGCTGCTGAAGCTTTGGTATGTAATATCTACTTAGGCTTGTAGTGTCATTTTGTTTTTCTTTTCTATTATTTTAGTTGTTGTAGATACATCTACATATTAATAGTTTTTTATTTTGTAGTTATACATATATATATATATATATATATATATATATATATATATATATACCTTACTCTATTAATCTTTTTCTTTTTTGAAAATTTTCAGAGTTCTTATTTTCTACAAAATTTTCTTGAAAAATTAACAATTAATTTACATTCACAAAACCCAAAAGTTAATGGGTTGAATTTATAAGTGAAATAAAATCTGTAAATTAAAACACTGCCCAAAGTTTTTACACGCCATGTCTATATGTAACAATTTTAATGCACTTGGTGTGTAACAAATCTATTGAATATGGCATGACATGTAACAACATGTTTTTGTACATGTCTGCATGTGACAACATTTTTTTCAAAATAACATGTAGCAAAAAATTTTTAAACATGAAGTGTAACAACAATATTTTTTAAACATGGCGTGTAACTTGTTTTTTTGTATTTCACTACAACATGAACTCTAAAAGTTACAGTATGTAACAACTTTTTTTTCAACTGTAATAACATTTTTTTTAAACATTGTGTGTAATAATAACATTTTTTAAATATAGCATGTAACTTGGTCTCTATCTTTGTATTTTATTAGGACATAAACTCTTGCAATTAAACAATTTTACGATAGAGAAAAAGTTTACAATCAAAAAGGACCTCGACATGGAAAGAAAGATGTATTGAAAAGTTATTCAACATCAACGTTACTACTAGGATGAAATGAATTTGGACAAAAAGATATTACTCAAAATTCTCAAATATGGTAATTAGCTTTCAAGGTTATTTTATTTGTTATATATTTTGTAATCATAAAAAAAATGACGTGTAACAACTTTATTTTCAATATGGCATGTAACAACAATTTTTTCAACATGTGCGCTTGAATATGAGGAGGTACCATGAAAGGCAATTTTGTTTAAAAATATTTCTCTTGGCTAAAAATAATTAAAATTAAAAAGAAAGTTATTTTTAAAAACACTTTATCTTTAAAGGCTGAAAAAAAATCATCCCATTTTTTTATGTAACTAGGGTTGGCTATACCATAAAGCCACCAAAGCCCTTGCTTTAGGCTCCAAATTTTCATAGGTCCCATAATTTTATAATGATATAATCAATTATATTAAAAATATATAAAAATTAAGATAATTAATAAAATATCTACATATTCTCTCACTTCTTAAATTAAGTGCTTAAGAAATATTTATTTGCTCCCACTTTCCATGTCCCTATTAATTCACAACTATTTATCTCATTTTCCATAACAATATGTACAAATCAAGATAATTAAGAAAATTACATATCCTCTCATTTCGTTAGTTATGTGGCTAATAAATCTAAATTTTTTTATCGCTTCCCAATTCCCACAATACTATTAATTCTCAATTATATCTTTTTTTGATAATATATATTTAATGATCTCCAACAGTAATTTTTTTCATATATATAAAATTAATTTTTTTTCAATTTATAATATCTACTTTTGAATTCTTCTTTTCTCATTTTCTCTTTCTTCCTTATCTTCAATTTCCTCCAAAGTTGGGACCCTCATTTGCTATTTGCTATTTGCAATAAGCATTCAACAATAAGGTATTATTGTTCTAATCTTTACAGATTTTTTTACTTCAATTTAGAGTTTATATTATATTGTTATATTGTAAAAGTTTAAATAAAATTTAGGTAGAAATTTTAAAAGTTTGATTATTCAAATTTAATTAGAAATTTTGTACCTTAAAAAGTTAGAACAATAAAATTTTAATAAATTTTTTTTTAATTTAAATAAAAAAGACCTTGTTTAAATATTTAGCTTTAAATCATTGAGTTTATTGAGCTGTACTGAATGTAATTAGTATTTTCTTGAGTTGTTATGCTATTAGGGGTTAGAGTTCCAAGTAGGGTTTGTTATGGTTGGAATGAAATGTTACGTTTGGATGTGTTTGAATTCCAATTAGATACAAGGAGAGTTGGATTATTGTATTGGGTTTGCACCGGTGGTTGTTTGGTGTATGGTGTTCATTAGGTGTAGCCACTATGACAACCAAACCACGATGGTTAGAAGTGATCAAGTGCATCCTCTTGTATTGTTTTGATCTGCTTCTATTTCATTCAATAAAATGTAATTATTGAAAAAAAAAAAAAACTCACACACTTCCAATGCTTAAAAAAAAACATGCAAATTTTGAATTTCAATGCATTAGCGGCTACATGCAAGATATAACTAGCCACTTTGTCCTTAACTTTAATTTTATCTTATGATAAAAATATATATATATATATATTATAAAATTAGAAATACTATTTAATTATTTTAATAAAAGATTGACTTGTGGCATCGGACCGGATAAGTTTCTAGTGTTTTATCATACGAGTGTCCTAAACTTGTAGGCATCAAAAGTAGGACCCACTCAATCCCTTTTTTTTCATCTTTTTGTTTTTGTTCCTTAGTGCCGGCGAGGCAATCCATGACTAATTAAGTTCTACATCTTTAATTGACAAATTTATTGAAGAATTTG
The DNA here is from genome assembly GCF_053813885.1 of Theobroma cacao. Taxonomy (NCBI): domain Eukaryota; kingdom Viridiplantae; phylum Streptophyta; class Magnoliopsida; order Malvales; family Malvaceae; genus Theobroma; species Theobroma cacao. Next base: position 32,950,190 of record NC_142643.1, read on the forward strand.
AGAATGGTTTAACAACTTTTGACAAATTACGTGAAAGTGAAGTTGAAAGGAAGAAGACAGCATTGTTTTCCCAGGTTCCGATAGGACGAAGTTTTAAGCTTTCTATTTTCAAATAAGAGACAAAGTTATCGACGAAGAAAAACAAGCATTGGAAGTTTTGAAGGAGACGCTCACATTGTTGAAACTTAAAACCCCATCTTCAAATACCTCGATTTCAATCTTGAAAGGAATGGGTGATTCATGAGTGGGACAGAGTTGCTCATTATGAAGCCTAGAATCATTTCTTTATTAAAGAAAGGATAAAAAAATTCAACTAATCTAATTATACCTTTAAATTAAAATAATCGACTGAATTGAATCAAGTGGCAATTAAAATCAAAACTCAACAAATTTAACTAAATTCAATCAATTTCAATAGATTTATTCAGTGGCAACCGCTTAGCTTAACGTTCACTTTTAATTGGCACATTAGTATTAACCTATTAGTCTGGTAGAGACCATTCATTTTGATAAAGAATTTTATAATGGAAATATAATATAATACAATAACAAAATCTATTTCACTTATTATTAATTGATTTTAAATTAACTATTTATCTTAAAATTTTAATAAAATATATTGAAAAATAATAAAAATACAAAAACAATAACAAAACCTTAACTTTTTTTCAAAGAGTAAAATACCATATTTTTTCATTTTAATCATAATTTTATACAAATTTATTTTTTTCAAAATAAACAATTTGTTCAAAAAAATATTTTTCATTGGACACATAAGTTCAACGGTTAATTCACTATTAATATTTTCATTAGTTTAATAATGTAGTAATATTGAAAATATATTTTTATTAATTTTAAAAATTCCTACATTATATAAATTATATTTTTTTATTTTTAATTTTTTCTTATAAAAAAACTATCTTTATCTCGCCAGATCAAATTGAAGCCGGATCTCCCTCTCCCAGAGCTCTCAGGGAGCACCAGATAGGTGCTCTCTGAGAAATTTGGCCAGATCCAATGGTCGGCTAGTTAAAAAAAATGACATTTTACACATTTTAATTTAAATATTAATCTTATTTGTTTTTAAGAAAAAATATTTATTTTGTAAATTAATATGTAATTATGATTAAAAGTGAAAGGTGATAGAATATTTTATTTTTTTTCAAAACATTTTTTTTTTTAACATCATCTCATTCCAACTTCACCCTTTTATTATTAAACTAAATTTGTAGGGACAACTTTAAAATTTGGGTGAAAGAAAGTTATGAAGCATTAATACGAAACTTATCCGAAAGAACAAAAGAAAAAAAAAAAAGACAGTTAGAACACTAGAGTAGGCTTGAGCTGGAACATATACAGCATGATTTCCACAATTTCGGCGAGTCCGGACAGCTTTAAAGCCGACAGAAATGCAGCACGCGGAAACGGTTAGAACACGGAAACCGAATGCTCTTTGTCTGACACCACAACTGGATGAATATTCACTTCTCTTTATCACGACGACAAAGCCTACAGATTTTCCTTATTTTATGTATTTCCTTCTTAAAAAAATAAATTTATATCTTTTACCTTGGAATTAAAAAATGGAAGTTGGATCTCTTTTTCCAAACCAAATTAAACGATGTTCATTTCCACTTCCACATAGAAAATTAGATAATGTTTGACTCCTTGGTATCCACTCGCTTTTTGGAATTATCTTCTTCCTCCTTTGATTGTGCAGGTGACTGTGTGCTTTGAATTTTTAACAAGTTGTTTAATCAATCAAAATACCACTTGCAGGGTTCAGATGCATGCACAATAAAGAAAAGGATAGTTGTTTGACTTGTTGCCACCAATATTGTGTTACAATTGGCGAAAGTGAGACTACCAATAACGCTTTAAGTGGGGTGTCCCCAATTGGAAAAAATAACAATAATGTCTCACAATGAGTGGAGAAGATAGAGAAGACCAAGAAACATGGTAGGGTAGGTACTATTGGTTGTGTTCTCAACCTCAATATGGGCCTTTATGTTTTCGATGAGGTCAATGTTTAATGATTACTGTTTCTCTAGATTTCAAGTTTTGCCACTAAAATTTTTTAACTGTACGGTGATGATTTTGTTTGTTTATTTGATATAATCACTTGATTTCTTCTATATGTTGTATATTAGCACTTGTTTAAGTGTAATTCCCTTATTTACTTTTTGTAAATGTAAGTTCTCTATTTATTTGTACATTTAATCTCGCAAAGGAATCTGTTTAAATCTTATGTATAATTAATTTATATTAATCCAAAATTTATCATAGTAGAAATTTAGAATATAAATGTAACACTCCTGATTTTTAATATAAATTATGGATAATGAATTTGAATACATAGTGCATTTGAGGACTTTGATGATGTGTTAAATGTGTTAAGTATATGGAAGCATTGTTTGATGACACTTAGGTAAATTTTTATGAATATATTTGGTAAATTTTAAAGTTTGATACTTTAATCAAGATTTGATCATATATTTAAGTATATGTATGAAGGATTTCGAGTAATGTGAATGATTTGAAGTGTTTTGATTGAAGGAAAGTGAATTGGAAGCTTTTGGGACGAATTTGGTGACTTAAAGAAGTGAAAATCTAGAAACTAGTATGATCTATCGATAAATATTCTCCTATCTATCAATAGATCACCTAGTAAACAAAAAAAATAAAAGCGACTGAAGACGTCATTTGCCATATAACCAAAAACACAAACCCCTTTTCTCTCTAAAAACCGAAACCTTAACCTCCTAAGCTGATCTTTGGAGCTATTTGAAGTAAATTGGAGCTTAGGAAACACTTCTAGAGGTAAGATTAATCGTTTTTATCAATTGATTTTCAATTTAATTGGTTAATAACTTAGAATCAATTTGGTCCAGCTTTGATGAGATTTTCTCCCTCGAGTTGTTGGGGATTTGGAGCTAAGATTTAAGCAACCCAACCATTACGGTAAGGATTTAGCTCATTATTGAAGGATGCACTAGTGGTGCATTAAATACATATGTGCTTATATATATGTTTGATTTATCTACACCCCTCATTGAGTTTTTGATGACTCACCCCTTTTTTGTACCATGTGCAGATAAATAGGCCATAGGACTACATGGTCGAGGGTCATCCATTGACAGACAATTTTGGCATTCGGTAAGTCCTCATTCGACATGTTTACTCTACTAAGTCTGTCATGAGCTTCTACATTCGGTTTACTTATACATGTAGGTACGATGTGTCATTTAAATTCGTATAAGGGTTATAAAACACAAACCTAGTTGTTGGCCAATGTATGGCCTTATGGTATTGTATATGAACTATGTGCCAAGGGCAACATTTGTGTATTTAAATTTAAATATTATATAAAATGTGGACTTGGATACCTTTGGCTATGTGTATATGATTTGAAATTTGGAGGCTTGCTTAGGTCTTGAGGGCTTTGCCTGTCAAGATCATGCACCAGTCACGGACCTCCAGGTTTGGGTCGTGATAATAAAAATGTATTTGATTTTTCATACATAATTTGACAACTAATTAGATTAACTGTTAAGATTCAGTGCACTAGAATTATCCTCCTTTTCTACAATGAGATCTTAATGTTGTTGTGTAAACAAGAAAGAGGACCGAACCTTACCTTTATATAATGAATTCCTAAATCTACTGTAGAATTTAGAGTTTTCATAATAGACTTACACTTTTGTGATATCAAAAACTAGAAATAACTACATTTATCAAGATATAGCACAAACTATAATAAGAATACATCACTTACTCTTGTCGACATGCACTCAATGTGGTAGTGTAGCAATGAACAACATTTTCTTATTGATATATTTCATATGTTGTTTTCATTTGTCAATCACTTCATTCTCTATTTTATGCAGGTCAAGCTTATAAGAGAAATACTTTGCATTTCTTTCAATAAATTTGTAAGCTCGCCCTATATATCTCAACATATACTTTATGTATCAAAGACATGCCGTTTAGATTATCGATTTACACCTTAGCCTAATGATTTAAGGCTTCTTAAACATTCTTGACCTGATTTGGTTTTTTCAAGACTCAATCTTATAAACCTAATTTTGTATGCAATAAAAACTTATGATTCATCACTATAACATATAACAAGTGATTTACAAAGATAAAATCAAACTTAAACACATAAAATTTAAGGGTTTTAATTGATTCATAAATTGGATTTTAAATTCGAAACTAAAACTTTAAGCTTTTATTTCTCTCACTACAAGCCAAATCAAATTACATTTCATATACCGATTTAATCCTTATATTAAGAGAAACAAAAGCCATACTTAATTCAAATTAAAATGCATTAATTTGGGCATATTTAGACAAATTCAAGACCCATGACAGCGCCTAATTTGATAAAATTGATTAGTTTACTCAAGCTTTATGACCCTAATAATAATTTTACTTCATCAAAAAACCAATAGGCCCAAGGTAATTTAACAAAAATTCAAGTTGTTCTCAACTTAAAATTGTTAAAATCTACGACCCTTGAAAAAACTAATTTCTCAAACACGATTTCATTTAATTACATAGATATAATTAGACCAAACAACCATATGGTCTATAATATATCATCAATTAAACATGTCTGAGATTTAATTGCATTATACAAAAGAGAGTTATGAATTTTGATAATGTAATTACACAAATTCAAAAACCACACAAAACCCTAACATGTAGTCATTATTTATGCAATCAATATGTAATTCTTTAGGGTTTTAAATCCTAACCAAGGTTGCTTTGATACTAATAGTTAAATTTATGTATAACTAATTTATACTAATTCTGGATCTACCATAATAGAAATTTAGAAAATACCTAATTCTTAATACATGATAGCGTCAATAATATTGACTAGCTTAATTGCTGAGATTCAGTGCACTAAGATCTTCCTTTTCCATGTAACTTTAGATAGGATAGAGGACCTAGCCTTACGTTATATATAGAATCTCTAATTCCATCCATCAAGATTCAAGGTTTCTTATAGAGACGAATGGGAGTGGGGCTAATAGGGGCTTTCGCCCCCTCAAAAGAAAATTTTAAAATTTTTATAATAATCCTTTTTTTTGAAATTTTATAACTTTGCTCCCACAATAATTTTATAACATACCCTTATTTTTTTTAGAATTTTATAATTTTACTCTTATAATAATTTTATAATTTTGCTTCTTATTTTGTAATTTTTATAACATACCAAATAAGTCATTTGAATTTTGTTTATCTTGCATCTTATGAAGGAATTGTTGGAGATATCAAATGACCTCTCAAAAGCTTTACAACTTAAGTCTCAATACATATTAAATGTAATTCGTTTAGTATCGCTTATCAAAAAGTGTCTCCAACAATTGAGAGAACATGGATGGAAACCTTTGTTTATGTCAATGAAAATGTTTTGTGAGAAATATGAAACTGAGATTCCTGACACAGGATTAAATATAAATTAGGTCAAGGTCATTTTCAAAAGGATCATGCCACAATTGAGCACCATTGTCGAGCTGACTTGTTTTTGGCTACTATTGAGTCACTCTTATAGGAATTGGATTTCATATTTAATAAGAATTGGATTTCATATTTAATAAGAATGTGGAGGAGTTGCTCACTCTTGGCACATCTTTAGACGTTTAGAATGATTTCAAATCATTGGATGTTGAAAGCATTTGCAACCTTGCAAATAAATATTATCTTCATGACTTTACTGAACATGATAAAATGCATCTAAGCTATCAATTGGATTTATTGAAGTTTGACATGAAGAAAAAACTCAACAAAAAAGATAAGAAAATAAGAAGTGAAGAAAACTCAACAAAGAAAAAGATAAGAAGTGCATATGATGAATTTGTTATCTTTCTCTCTTATCATTTGATGTAAAGAAAGTCTCTGCTTTTATAGAGTACATGAGTGGAAAGCTTTCCACTATACAAAGATAATTTGTGCTGAATTTTAGCACATGTTAACTATGATTTAGGGCTACTATTTGTATATGATTTTGTGCTGATTTTTAGCACATATAAGCTATGATTTTAGGTTGTTGTTTGTACATATGTAGAGGTGATTTTGTGTTGATTTTTAGCACACATGAGTTGTAATGGTAGTGTTGTTACTCTTTTCTTCATATGAGTGATCTACTTCTACACTCCCTTTCAAACTGGTCATGGGAAGATCCCATAGACCAAGTTTGATACGAAAACCTTTAGAGATATTACGAGACAAAGCTTTTTTGAGGATGTCAGCTACTCGATGAGTGGAGGAAACAAATTGAGTGACAAGTAAGCCTAAAGCCATTTTTTCGCGGACAAAGTGATAGTCAATTTCAACGTGTTTTGTTTTAGCATGAAAGGTAGGATTGATGGTAAGATGAAGGGCTGATAAATTATCACAGAGAAGATGTAGTGGTTTATCCATGTAAAGGCCAAGGTCACAAAGAACATAAGATATTCAAGTAAGCTCAACTATAGTGAAAGCCAATGCACGGTACTCTACTTCTGTATTGGATCTCATAGAAATAGACTGCTTTTTTGAGCTCCAAGAAATACAATTACCACTAAAAAATGTACAATATCCAATGGTAGATCGTCGAGTAAGTGGACATCCTGCCCAATCTGCATCAAAGAAAGCATAAAGCATTAGAGGATTGTGGGATAAAAGCTTAATACCAAATGAGACGGTTCCTTTAACATAACGTAAGATTCTTTTCACAAGTTGGAAAATGATATTTTGTAGGAGAATGCATAAATTAAGATACATAGTTAACACTAAAGGTAATATCAAGCGTAGTGAAAGTTAAATATTGTAAACCACCAACAATGCTTTGGTAAAATGCAAACCTTTAAAGGGATCAATAGAGCAAGGATGAAGTTTAGTAGGCATGGGAGTGGATATAGGTTTGTAGTTTGACATTTGAGCTTTTTCAAAAAAATCGTATACATATTTAGTTTGATTAAGAAAGAGGCCTTAAGAAAAATGATGAACTCCAATGCCTAAGAAATAATGAATGTGGCTAAGGTCTTTCATAGAAAATTCATTATGCAAATCTTGAATGAGAGTGTTTAAAGAATGATTATCATTGCCAGTTAATAAGATGTCATCAATATAAATCAGTAAATAAATGTTGTTATTAAAATGATGTCTAATAAAAAGAGAAAAATCAATTGTGCTACCAGAAAACCAATGGAAAGAATAAAGAGACTAAAACGATCAAGCCAGGTACATGGGGGTTGACGAAAACCATACAAAGCTTTCTTTAAGTTATAGACATGGTGGATCTTACTGTGATCTTGAAAACCAAGTGGTTACTTGATGTAGACAGGTTCAGTCAATTTACCATGAAGAAAAGCATTCTTGACATCCAACTATTTAATTTTCCAAGTATTGGCTAATGCAATGGTAAGAACAATCCTTATAAGGACAAGTTTGATGAGAAGAGTATAGGTTTCAGTGAAATCTAATCCTTGTACTTGTGAATATCTTTTTGCAACAAATCAAGCTTTGAGTCTTTCAAGTGAACCATTTGATTTTAACTTGGTCTTGTAAAACCATTTGCTACCAATGACATGCATATCAGAAGTTCTTGGAACCAACTCCCAAGTATCATTTTCTTATAATGCAATGATTTCTTCTTTCATGGCTTAAAGTGTACATGAGATGTTTGTGTGGAAAGCATTTAACGGTACAGTCATAATTTGTGCTAAATTTTAGCACATGTAAACTATGATTTGAGACTGCTGTTTGTACATGATTTTGTGCTAAATTTTAGCACATATAAGCTAAGATTTTGGGTTGTTTTTTGTACATCTGTAGAGGTGATTTTGTGCTGATTTTTAGCACATGTGAGTTGTAATGGTAGTGCCATTACTCTTTTCTTCAAATGAGTGATCTGCTTCTACATGACATTCTTCATAATCAAGTTTTAAAAAATGCAATTACACTTGTTGAGTTATGTCAAGTGTTGAAGAAGACAAAAATATCAAAAGTTTAATTCCTATTGATAGATTGATTTCACTTGTCTTGACTCTTCCAATTTCCACTACAACATCAGAGCATGCATTTTCTACTATGAAACTCATTACGAATGAGGCTTGTAATAAAATGTTAGATGATTTTCTTAGAAATTTATTAATCATTCTCATTGTAAAGGAAATCATCTGAGGCTTTGACATTGATTTAGTGATAAATGCCTTCAACTCTATGAAAGATCATCGAGCTCAATTAAAGATGCCCAATCTTAACATGTAATAGTTGTTAAAAGTGTCTTTATTTTGTACTTAACACGTAGTTAGAATTATTTGTGTAATTTTCACATGAATTTTTTTCATAAGTTATTTTATGTTTTTGTCAAACATTGAACTTCTAGTATAACTATTTTATAAACATTGTCTTCATCCTCAAATGCAAAATCTTGACTCCACCACTAGTTTTCTGCACAAGCCTACACTTTTAAGTCCAATATAATATCGGAGTATAGTCTACTTTATTAGATCATATTATGAACTATAATATCATCTCACATTTATCGTCCACTCTTAGTTAAGAGGCTTGAAAATGGTTTTCAATGTTCATGTTCAATGGGCACAAAAGTTTCAAGAATATTGACAGACTCTATCAAAGTAAAAAAATTAGGCAATAGTGAAAAATGGTGATAGAAGTTATTGATTACTTATGAAATTAATAAATGCAAAACTATGTTTTTTAAAAGGGGACTACAACGCTGCAATTGTTAATCCCATCAATGGTAGTAACTCACTTCTATCCTTAATTGTCTTTAAATGAATAAAATTGAATTCTAAAATGAAGAATTGGTAAATATTAAAATTTCTAAAATGATTGATCGAGAAATATGAATTAACAAAATATTAATTTAAAATGCAATGTGGAAAACTTGTATCATATGTTTTCTATTGTCTCCCACATTTGTTTTGTGGGCTTGACCAAAATGAGAAACCAAACCTTGCCGCACGCCATAGTGAGATAGACATGACGTGGAATAAGTGTTCCACGGTTTAAAAGGTCTTTCTTTAAGAGCTTTACACCTTACCATTCTTGGTTGCTTTCGGCGTCTACAGCCTTGTTCATTGGAGTTGAATAGAAAAGACTGTTATAGATTGACTCAATTTTTTTGCCATTAATTATTTAAATTTTATGTTTATCTTATATATTATTGTGTGATTTTTTAACATATATATTTAATTTACATCTATTTAACAATTAAAAACGTTGAAGATTACAATAATATTTTTTACACATATATGCATATAATAATATTTTGTGCGTGTGTACACGTGCATTTGTACGTGTATATTAATTTCTCTTTTATCAAACTAATTTTATTCAGCGTGTCAGTCAGTTTTTGACAAAAAAAAAAAAAAATAGCAAACTGCAGCTTGGGTGACCTCCACCTTCAAAACAAGAAGCTTGATACAAGTGACATGATTAAAAGACACCTTAAATAAATTAGATCAGATGTCAAACACAGAAATGTGACAGATAGATATGTAACTTAAATTGAAAACAAAATTCTGATAAATAGAATTGTAATCATAAGAAATCAAACTTGAGAGTCAATGTGCTAAGTTTTGATTGGCTTAGTGAACAAATGCTCAATGAGCTTACAAATACAACAAATAACAAAATGTGTATTACAGACAGATTTGAATTTCTAAATAAAACAAAATGATGTATAGAGTTTGAACCAACAGCTACTGAAACTAAGCGAAAAGGAAAAGCAAAGGGCTTGAAACTAAGCTTTATGATGCTCAATGAGTTATGAGTTATGTTGTGCTTGTGTTCATGTGCTTGGCGCCTTCCTTTTTTTATAAGTAATCTATCAATGGCTACCTCTCACCTTCATAGTAACTGAATCTGCTAGCCACACTTTCTTTTATAGTTGAACAAATTGAAGCAAGAGAGATGCTAATGTGCACCCAAATAACACCAGACAGTCAGCTCAACTGATTGAATTGAAACCAGTTACTTGTCCAATCCTAAACATATTATTTCAGCCTGGTTAAACATTGGCCAAAGATAAGGACTATCTTTAAGTATGACTATTGCAGCTACTGCATGTTGATACAAGGACTATCTTTACACTGTCAACCAAAAGTAAATGCAAATCACAGTAAAATTTCCTGCTAAACAACTTGATTACACAAATGCAAGTTGCCAACTGCTAAAAACTGGTTACTAGTAGTAATACCTTGTTGAAGTCAGGATTCCACACTGTGCCACATTAGCAAACTTCAGCTTGACAAAAAGCCAGGAATCAACTCGGCCAACTTGTTACCTCAGAAAGAACTCTGCCAACTTGTATGATAAAGAATCGCAGAATTAATATTAATTCTTTAAAATCAACCATCCACAACACCCCGATCATCATCATGGACACTAAAATCGTCAGTGGCATTAACGATAGGAACTGTTTCATTCAGGCAGTTCACTTCACTGGTAGCATCATCACCATATTCAGATGCTGAGCTAGCATCCATTTCCTTCTCTGGACAATCAAGCTGCACACATTCAGCTACTCCAGCACTGTAATTTTCTGAACCAAGGATTCTATGTGGAAGTGTCAAGTCTTCTTTCTTCACAACATTGAGCACAAACCCATTAAGGATCCTTTCAGGCTGCAGGAGATCACCTTCAGTGACCATAATGCTAGAACCATTAACAGGGGTTCTGTTCCCCAAATCCCTCTGATCAAACTCATATTCTGAACCTCTATCTGGTGTCGTCACCCTAGAGCTGTGACTCAAAAGATCCCTACCTCCCATCTGAAATCCAGGAGAACTAGGATGAGCCATCAAACCTTTATTCACTTCAGCATCAACATCTAGATTTTGGACAAAATCGATGAACAAATTTGCAGAAGTAGTCCTCATCAACGGACCACCAGATCTTGTCCAAGAATTCACGTCTACACTTTCGGACTCACTATCACTTCCATCATGTGAACTACGATGGGCTCGCAAATTTCTACCAGAAGGTGGTATTCCTGTGCAACCACCTACTCCTTGATGCAAAGATGAATTAACATCTGTAAGATCTTCTTCAAGGGAGCCTGTTGAGTTTTCTCGTGCGATGCAATTCCAAGAAGGAATTCTTTTTGAAGCATTGAATCTGACTGTGCTGGCTAGGCCATGAGATGAAGCAGCAGCTCTGTCAGCACTCCTTTTAAGCCTACGCATGTGATTAAGAATTGCAACACACTCATCAAGGGCAAGCTCAATGCCACAGTTTGCTTTTATAGCGGAAAGCTTCTCCCAAGTGCATCTTCTCCCTTGGTTGGCTGCTTTTTGAAGCTCCAGATGAGATGGGTTTTGTATAATTTTTGAGTACTGTTATAGTTATAACCATGAATAAAACAGCCAGTCAGTCACCATGGAAAAGATTATTGAATCGTATACATAATAAAAACAGTATAGATAGCCTCAGTTAATATATAAGCTGAACTACTCTACTCATTTCTCAAAATAAATACAAATCTAGCTTTCAATGCCACTAAACACCAGTGCCCAAGGATTAGACAAATTTTTACTTGAATGCCAACAAAGGTTAGTCTCAAAATGATTTTGCACATACCTGAGCAAGCGTGGCTGGCATAACAACAGTAACATCACCCTCCCAATCTTGAGCAAATAACTTGGCAAGTCCCCCCAAAGGAAAGCCCAGTTCAAGTATCTGATGACATCTATGTTTTACTTCCAGCTCAGTGAGTTGAGCAAGCTACAATTTAAAACAATAAAATTAATTTATTTTATTTCATTGCACCAATAATAAGACAAGAAAACGGAAAAGGATTGTGTAACAACTAACAAGATACTAATACATATAATTCCTTAAATCCTTTGTCTAGAATTGATCCACAAGCATTTTATTTGCTTCAGCTCTATTTATTACACCATGACAGAAAACTTGGAAAAAATATGTAGCATTGTACATTCAGAACATTTTGTTCTCACAAAATGCATTACATACAAAATGAAATTCTAAAAATGACTCCATACACATCTGAGGATTTGACTTGGAGATTGGTGCATGAACCCCCTACTCAAAGAGCAGTGTTGGAATCCCTCCTTCCCCAAAAAAAAAATGAAAAAATGACTCCACACCACCACTGCATCATATTAAAGCAGCATGTGTTTACACAGCTTGTGTAACATCACTCTGTAAATTATAAGATTAGCTGCTTTGTAAATCATTAGGTCCATATATGTGGGTTCATGTCTGTGGTCAGTGCTCCTTTGCATGCATGTAAATGTGTGAGCATGCATAATCTTTTGCACTGGCCCTGTTTGGAATTGTGTTTGGGGGGCAAAATGCCTGTGTGGACCTTAAGAACAGTGCCAAACAAGCTTCAACTTCCAACTCAAAACAGCATTCACTGGCCAATGCATGACAGAAGTTAAAATTCTTTCAACCATTTTAAATGGTGATAAATTGTTGCTTTTTTTTTTTTCTTTTTGTCTAAACTGATAACAGTTAAATAGAAAAGTAAATTCTTTTTAGTTGCAACATCAGTTATGCATATTCTTTTATAATTATTTCCTTGAAAATTAAAAATAACTTTACAAGGAAATATTACAAAGAAACAACATTAATAATTAAATTTTAAATGATGACAAGTACATTCAGCACCTTGTTTCTTTTGAACAATTCATCTCACAATAATTCCACACACTCAGATTGCAAAACCATGTTCATTGCAGCTTTTAAGGTTTTTAAACTGTAAAAACAGCACCAAATTAGGTCTTAGTGAAGCTAAGAAGTTTAGATAGCTGTTGGCCGCAGCCACCTTCAACTTGAAGATGCTTATAGTTTCTCATTGGCCAGTAAAACACTTCTCATTACATAGTTCATTTAAAGTATTTCTGTTTCATTAAACAAAATTCTTGTGGAAGATGATTTGAGGCTGAAAAGTATAAATAATAGTACTTCATTCTTTTATCCCCATTGATACAAACCATCACTTCTTAAAATCTTACCAAAAAAGAAAGATCTATCCTGGGTGGAGAAGTAACTTAGCTGTCACCAAATACCAAAAACTAGTTTACAGAAAATGGTTTTATATGAAAACTATGCTACCTTGTAGCTTATATTATTCAGCAAAATATATGCAAAAGCACAGAAAAACTCTTCAAGTCAGGCTATGGATGCATTTTACTAAAAATTTTAACAAGGTAAAGTTCATTAATTACAACTCAGCTTCAAAAAGATAGTTGCCCTGCTACTGCATTCAAACCAAGGAATGTCCCTCTACTCATGAACTAAAAACAAAGTATGGCGCATGTCTGTGCATGAGAGAGAAGCTAGAAGATGGGGGTTGCAGAGATTTTCATTCATGTCTCAACACAGACCGTTACACTGTTGGCTTATAAAATTACATTTTAAAATAATGGCAGAGAACAAATAAATAGCATAATAACAAGAGCAAACGTAAAGCAGCATAAAAAGATTCTTTCTTTTATTAAATGTGAGTCAATATAAACATACCTTGGCAGCGAAGTCACCACCAAAGGCTCTCACAAACTCCTTCAACCTCAACAATGGTGCAATGTGAGGATTCGCCTGGCTCACAATGAAATGATTCACATTAAACAGCTCCTTCAGTTGCATCATAGGTAAATCAACCTCCAAGCTGCCATCCCTCCACCGACGTGCAGATGTGCCAGAGCCCTCCTCAGGATCCAAATTAAAGGGTGGATGGTAAGGAACAATTTCTCCACTCCTATCTTTAGCCATTAGCTCCTGGGCTTCAAAAAGGACAGGGAAGGCACAAGACGCGGTTACTGCACTCCATATGACAACATGAGGTGACGTCAAGTAATTAAGGCATCTAGGTGGCTCATGCTTCCTTGGAGAGCAAACTGTTATCCCAAGAATTCGGCCAGTCATATCATACGCTTCTTGAAATGTAAGATTACTTGTGAGTTGCCTTAACATCCATTGTAACTGCCTGATCTCATGAACAGCCCCTTGTCTCATGACCCTCCTAACAACTGAAAAAATTCCACCCAGCTGATCAAAAAATTGAAATGAGCTCCAAGAGTCCTCAAAGAAACTTTGCAGCTCAGGCCATGATCTAGTGGCAACAACAGAACACATAATGGATCCTACACTAGAACCAGCAATTATCCTGGGCAAAAGCTTATGTTCTACCAGTGTTTTAACTACACCTATATGGAATGCTCCAAGGGAAGCACCCCCACTTAAAAGCAAAGCAGTCCTACCAAACGCATGCCTAGTTTCATGCATAAAAGAAAGCTTCTCTTCCAGTGAGAGCTCCTCTGAATCAGAGTCACAAACCATTCTCAACTGAGTCGAGACCTCATCAATGTATTCCTTGATGAGTTTAGGCACGTGAAGCCTACCTTTATGAAGTTCAGGATTACACATATTACCAAGATTTCTGATAAGATCAGCTCTCATGCAAAAGATTATATCTCTAAGAGATCCATCTTGGCGACGGTGCCGGAGCTCCTGAAGCTTGTTTCTCACAAGTTCCTCATCATAAAGATCCGATTCATTCATCTTCGGGGTCTCTTTATCAAGCATCTTAGCAGCATGAGCCCACTCTTCATATGTCAATGCAGTTCTCATCATATTTCTCCAAAATTTCCTTCTATAAGCCATCTCAGCCCTCAATTTTACATTTGTGTATCGTTTCAACAAAAAAGCAATTATTGTCACCATTGCCAATATCCCTTGTGGGTTTCGGGGATGCAACCATGATACCAAGGGTGATAAGAAGTCCTTACATCTATAGATGAAATGCAACAACACATGAAAGATTTGATGCCTCATATGTGACAGTGACTTACAAAACAGGATCCTAAAAGCAATTGTCCGACCGATGATTGTTGAAGGACCAATCAAAAATGAATCAACCCTGGCCTCATTACTTATTTCCATATCTAGTTTACAATGAAAATTTCTGTGCTGGGATGGCTAGCTATGTTATCAGCCAAGTTGCTTGATAGACAAATACAGAAACAGAGAAAGTTGAACTAGGACAATTTAGGTAGTCCGTTGGGCAACAAATTTTCGGAAACTGAATGAAGATGTAAGATGGAAAAAATGAATGTAGACAGTATTCCCTTCCTTTTGCACCAAAGAACAAAGAAAAAGAGAAAGTGGTCCTAATGGATTTGTTCACAAACTTCAATTCGATATCCCTAGATCAATGAAAAACTGATCCAATAAGCCTAATTTCACCAGCTGCAAATGTATCTATGCTTAAAGCTTTAGCTATTCTCTTCTGTATAACATTCAAAGGAAAAAGAAAAAGACAAAAGCTTTTCCTGAAATCTATTAAAATCAGCAGAATGAGATATCCCAATTGAAAGAAAAAAAAAATTTCGAGGCAGATCTATTTGAACATATTATATCATGAGATATGGATAAAAGTAAAAGTAAAAGTTTCCAACCTCTTGATCCTGAATTTCAACAACTTTCTGAGTATCTACAAAACAAGCAACTCTAATTACCAACAAAGAACCAAGTTGTCTTAATAATATCTACGAAAACATATCAAAGAAAACCCATAACTCCAATTCCCACCAGCAACACAAGAATCAAAGGTTCTGCTCGGTTTTCCTTTTTCCCACAAGAATCTAAACAAAACCCAGATACCCCAAAAATAAAAAGCCCCTAAAAATGGCTTTAATCTCACATTCCCAACTCTAAGCAAACCAATAAAAAGAAAAATAAAAACGGTTTTCCTTTGGCAATCCAAAAATTCCAATTGGTAACCAAAGAAAACCCAGAAGAACCAAATATATTCCCCAAAAGGCCAAAACTAATACAAAGAAAAAGAACAAGAGTTGAAGTAGCGGGCAAATATAAGAAGCAAAGCGAAATTATGGGGAAATGTTGGGATCCGTGATGAGATAAAGATAACGATATGAGCGAAGATTTTGGATAGTGTCGGTGATGATAATAATATGCAAAGAATAAGGGAAATCGATAAAGATTCTGATCGTTGGCCCAACTTTCTATTTATAGAATATATGCATGTATAATGTAAAAGTTTGGAAAGGAACAAGCTTTGATTGAGTTAAGGCTAAGGGACTAGGTGTGTTTTGTTTGTGTGAACGACACTGCTATTCTTGCTTTTGCTTGCAAGATACTACAATTTTTCTGTACTTTGACTTTTTATGGTTGCCTTTTTGTTTCATACAATTTTTTAGTCAACCACAACCTTTACTGCATTATCCTATTTTTCACCATTCAAATCATGAATCGCACATTCACCCAAAAATTGAAAATTCAACCAATTAATAACTTGATTTGATTTTACATAATTACTAAACATTTGACAAATCTTATAAGTTGAAGCTCAAAACCTATACTATTAATGTATACTAATAATGCCAATCAAGTTAGCCTTTTATTCTAAAACTGAGCAATTTTTTCTTTTTAAGAAAATGGTAAACATTTTTTCTTTTAAATATAAAAAATAAAAAATATAATATCTAAAAAAATCTCAATTACATAAAAAATTTAAATAAATTTTTATTATTTTATTATATTCAATCAAATCATTATATTTTTATTTTGATTTAAATAAATTCTTATAATTAACCGTTGAATAATTATCATCAGTCAAAATATCACACATATCGTTTTATGTCATGTGATATCAATGCTGTATTCTGACATATCATAATGAATTATTATATAGCATGATGATAACTACGTGGTATTATCAACTTACATTTTGTACAACGTCAATACCATGGTAATATTAAAATAATAAAAAATATTTTAATTAATAATATTTAACTCAAATAAAATATAATGACTTGATTAATTGTAATTAAAAATAATAAACTTTTTAAATAATTTAAAACTTTTAAAAGTATATACTATACCGAAACAAAAATTTTACCTATCAATTTGTCACGTGGTCTGCATTCTTGGTCGAAATCTTGTGTAATGATTAAATAAAACTGCAAAAAGGAAGAAAATGTGATGGATAATGCGAAATAGAACAGGTGAGCGAAACGTGGCGTCTAATCTTGGAGTCCGAGATCCAGCATGCTTTAGCTGACGAGTCAAATTCGTGGCTTTTGCTTTCCACGTAACAACAAACTCATCCACCCAAATATAGACAAAAACTCAATGTACTTTAGATTTCCCATGAAGCTTTGGTGGGAAATAAGCTCATCCCATTAGTTTAGTTTCTAAAATATCTTTCTTATCTTGAAAAAAAAAACCATGTTAGTTATCAAATTAAATTTAAATTATTTTAAAATACATTTAATCCTCTTAATTATAAGTATAGTTTTAAGTAAGTTAATAAATCATGAACTCACGTTCACAACTCAAAAGACATATTTAATAAGTAGTGAAAAACTTATATTTATATACCCAAGACTTATCTCATCTCTTACTAATGTGTGATATATGAAATTATTTGTTAAAATTTTAATCTAAATACTAAAAATACATTCATTTCGTTGATTTTTTAATTTTTTTCTCCTTTTTCCTTTTTTTCCTTTTTTTGTTTTAATCAATTTCTATATCACTCGTGTTAATTAAGATTGTTTTGTTTAACTAAAAATAATGTAATATATTCATGTCAAAATTAATATATAATTGAGTTAAAAATTGTAACACCTCGTACCCCCGTAAAGTAGTTAACGTAATCGTATCGGTAAGACGAAGGATTAATTGACGCGAATTTACGTGTTAAAGAGCGGTGAAGGGTGAAAGGAATATTTGAGAGTAAAATATTTTTCACGCGAGAAAATAATAATTAAATAATAATATTTTGTCGATGACGAATTTTGAAAGTGAATCGAGGTCTAATAAGACATTTTAAGATCCAAGAAAATAAGTAAAGAATTTTGTAATAAAATAATATTAAAATATTAATATTTTATCTGATATTGAAATTAGTCATGAAGAAGGATTATAAGGTTAATCTAAGTGGGGGAGAAAAAGAACAAGAGAATTTTGGAGAAGAACAACGTAAGTGGGTCTCGCGTGCCTTTATTTAATAGAGTAAGAGCGAGTAAGTAAATATTTAAATATGCTGGAGATATCTGGGTAGACTTGACAATTCGTGTTAACGTGTCGTAAACGTGTCAGACATGATTAGACACAAAACAAGTTAAGGCTAAACACGAATACGACACGTTTAATATTCGTATCTCAAATTTAAAATACGTACACGTACACGTTTAATATACGTATAACATGATACGACACGATTAATATGTTTATTAAACGTGTCAATATATGACACGACATGATTAATAACACGTTTAACATGATTAAATAAAAATATTTACAATTAAATATATTTTTATTATTTAAATTTAAAATCTATAATTATAAAAATAATTATAATAAAACAAAAATAATAATAACATCAAATAATCACCAAAAGTTAAAAATTAGGGTTGAGCATGTATAATTACATTATACCCTTTATAAAATTAAAAAAACTTATATAAATATTTATTTAGAATTATTTATATAAGGTTAAAATAGTTTTTAACTATTAATTTTTAATAGATTAATAAATGTGTCACAATAACACGTTTAAACACGATAACACGATTAAGTAAACGTGTTTTAAACGTATTTGTCGTGTCTGACACGTTAAGACACAAATTTTTGTGTCTTAACGTGTCAAACACGATTAGACACGAAACACGTTAAGACTAAATTCAAAACATGTTTAACCCATGTCTTCTCGTGTCGTGTTAACGTGTTGCGTTCAAAATTGCCAGGTTTATATTAGGGTAAAGTGCAAATTATATATTTTAATTGTATACATGTAAAGGAAGAAAGATATGAAGAAATTGGAATTAAAAGAAGTGATTGAAGATCAAATTATAAAGGATGGAAAAGTTTGGTGGGACAAATGGTAAATAAGGAAAAGTTGAGGACTTATGAGCAATTACCACATTTTGAAGTTAAGTGAAAATTTACTAACCAAGGGAAGTTAAATTATGTGGAATGATGGAATTTGCATGCAAAAATTTACTATTACATGCAAATGATAGCATGCCAAAAAGGAGGAAGTTAGTGGAGGACGTGTGGGGCTCCCACCATGTAAAGTGAAAAGAAAAATAAAGTTAAATCCATTTTGCATAAAATGGGATTGGAGCGTAAGGTGGCTAAAGAAAAAAAGATGTGATGTACATGTGACTTAAATAATTTAATAAGAAGACCAAATAAAATATAAGGTTAAGTTGTGTATGAAATATGATTGGTGGAATAAAGAAATGAAGTAAGAAAGGATGAGAGAGTGAGGTGGCGGATGGAGAGAGAATGAAGATAGATTTTGGGCCAATGCATAAGGAAGGAAATTGGTGCATGAAGCACCATTGGTTGGCAAAATGGCCAAATGAAATTAAAAAGGAAATGGGTGCATGAATTGTAATTAGTTTTGGAAGTTGGCCAAATGAAATGAAAAGAAAAAGAATGCATGTTTGTTGATTGGTCTAAATGGGTGGCCATATAATACTAAAATTTAAAAAGGTAAAAAGGAAATGTGGTTAGCTTGAGAAATTGAGAGAGAAGGTCAGGCATTTAGAGAAGGAAAGCAAGGAGAAAAAGCTTTGAAATATCTCACTCGAGAGCAAGAAAAAAAGAGAAACAAAAGAGAGAAAGAAGAGAAAAGAAACATACAAGGAAGGGCTCAAGTTTAGAAGAAAAAAATGAAGGAAACAAGTGAGTTTCCATGAAAAATCCACCCATTTGGAAAAGAAAGGAAGAGGATAAGGCCTTATGAAGCTTCCACCCAAGAGGAAGAAGAAAAAGAAAGAAAAGAGAGAAAGGAAAGGAAAGGCACGAGTTTGCCCAAAACCAAGAGGACCCATGAGATTCCCTCCCTCATCTTGAAGAGTTGAGTTGATTCATCACTCAAGGAGCCTTCAATGCACAAGAGAGAAGTCGTGGAGTGTCAATGAAGGTATTAAGCTCGATTTTGGTGGTTTAAGTAAGGAAAGGTAAAGATTCTTGTTTTTAGCTTGAGTAATCTTTGAAAATGAGTTAGTGACTAAGAGAAATGTCTTGTGGCAGCAAAGATGTCATGACCCGGAACTCCCATCGGGCCCATGATAACCGTCGTGACGTCTCGATAGGCACTCATTACCCCAAATGCTAATCGAAACCCCGCAAGGCTTAGCATCAGCTTTCGCATCTCCCCGGTGAGTGACAGTTATTAAATCTCGCATTTCAAGAAATCATAAGTCGTTTCCAAATCAAAATAATAAAATATTATTTTTTGGTTCACAAAGGCATTTTCTTCATTTTTTTTACGAAAATATCGAAACCCACCAAAAACATGGTGTAAAAGCTAAATATGTTCATACATACTTTAAATCAGATAACTAAAGTATAAAATTACTTTTACAGTGACACGTGAGCCCCCAACTGACCAAAAAGGTGTAAGGCTACGAACCCTTACTTTCTAGGATGCAGCTCTGAGATTAATTCTCATCTTAATCAACTATCAACAAATTGTCCTGAGCCTGAAAAATGGATAGGAAAAGGGGTGAGATTACATAATCCCAGTGAGTAAACAATTACCATCAAAAACATCTAAAGCTGAATAGATAGAGACAATATAAAAACGTTATATCTCAATAGTGTTCATAACGTAAAATTCGTTTCAATCTATACCAAACAATTTCTTTTCGTCAAAATTTCCTCGACTTATGAGTTTCTTAAACTTGGCCCCTGCCAAAATCACTCTCGCAAGTACCTTCGTCAAGGTATCCCACTGAGACCGCCAAGGCTGTTAAATGTTCCATACCCATAAACATGTTTTCACATCTAACACACAGCCGTTCCTTGGCGTTGGCTGAGTTTCACTCTCACGTGGTGGCCCGAACGTGAGGTGCACTCAAATCTTACCTCAAGAGATAATTCATCCGACATCTCCCCCATGAGGCAAATATATAATTGGGTTACCGTGCCCCTCTCATAGGCAGTCCACGAAAACCCCACCACTGCAGTGACCGTGTAATATACCACCAGACCCATAAAATTTTCAGTAGCATAATATGGCAAATAAAATTTAATTCAGTCTACCAAGACCAATCCAAAATTGTTCATATATTTCATGTCAACCCCAAAAATTTAGCCATCATGCTACCATAGTGTCATAAACCACAATTTCAATAACATATAAAATCATGAATTTCAACACAGTCTCCATATACTCAATTTTTTCAAAACAATATTTGATTTCAAAACTAGTATAAATCTCATTTTTATAAAAAAAACATTTTAATTGAAAAACATAATATTTTATAATTTAAACTCATCATTCAATAAAAGCATCAAACAAATATAATTACTTTAGATATTTAAGACGATAAATTGTCCACTCACAGTTCTAAGAGTCAATGTACTCCTAATCCCAATCTTCAAGCATAATCTCTGTACTTTTACCAGTGAAATTTGCTCACCAACTATCCACAATGTACAATATATAATTCACCACATTAATGCTTGACCATTATAAATCAATTCAGGCTCAGGGTATATGCATGATATGATATGCAACTTATCCGATGACCACTTAAATGCGGTGCTGACCTAATTCGGCCTATTATCCGATTAAATGACAATTATGTCCGATTTGGCTCCAAATTGCTCCATTTCATTTCTAGTACCTCAATTCACCAAACATTATTCAAATAACACTAATTTCAGCATCAAAACCCTTCCATTTCTTCATGAAAAAATTCATCCATTACAGTGCACTAACACCGTGATTTTTCCTACTTAATTTTCTTACCATTATTCATCATTTTCTAAGCCATTTCTCTTGAAATAATAACAATCCATCACCCACACACATCAAAGAAGATTCAGCCAATGAAGATTCATGGAAAAAATGGATTCTTTTCTTGTTGTTTTACTTCTAAATATGCTAAACTAACCTTAATCACTAACATAACTTAAAATCAAACAATTCCAACTTCATTCTCTCTCCATACCCATTTTGACCAGCCATGAATTCACCATGAAAACATGTAATTTAACCATGGAAAATAAGGAGAAATGCTTAAGGAAAATAGATTTCAAGTTTAAATTGAAAAATCTTACCTTTTTCACTTATTTTCCTTGATTTTCCATACTTTTTCTCTTGAAATCCTCCACCTAGGTTTTGTTCTTGTTTTTCCTTTCTTTCCTTTTGTCTTGGCCGAATGTGGAGAAGAAGAATGGGCTGATTTATGCTGATTTTTAAGTTAAATAATAAAATATCCTAAGCTTGACACATGGCATGTTTCCATTGGTCTATTTTTAAAATTTTAAAAATTTTAAACCTTTTATCTCCACCACATGATTATTCAAAGGTCAAAATGAGGCTAAGGGAAGACCATGTGCTGAAAAAATGTCCTAGTGGTGGAGAATTACAATTTTGCCCCTAGGGTGGTAAAATTACCATTTTACCCCTATACTCTAAATTATATCAAAAATTAAAATTTTTCACTTCTAAACCTCAAATCATACTCAAATACTCAAATCATACTCCAATAAGTCAAATGGGGCCAAAAAAATCTTTTCTAAAATTCTCATTTTATCCCTAGGTGACAAATGACCATTTTACCCCTAGATAGTGAAAATTTCGGTTTGACTCCAAATTGATCCTCGAACTCTGAATCACTATTTTGAGTCATCCCTGGATTGTGAAACTCTTAATTTTACCTTAAAATTCCTATTTGAACTAGTTCGAGGCTTAATCGACTTAATGGTACCATTAGGGGCAATATCGTCTTTTAACGGTTTTTCGAATTTTCTAAATATGCAAACATTCTATTGAGTATGTAAATGACGTCGTAATTATTTTATAAGATAGGGTTTGACAAAAGATCAGCTTAGTTGGAGACCATTCGGTGACATACAAGCCACCAAACTCGTGGGTGTATAATAGATTTAAGGTGAGAGAAAAGTGGTAAGCTTGACACTACATTTTGAGGCCTATGGTTAGTTTAATATTGTGAAGTATAATTGTGCAATTGTTGGCAACTTGGTGGGTGGAACATTGGAAGAGCCTTGAGGTTGCATGCAAGGTCAAATTCATCACAAAGGTAAGGCATGCAATGTGTAATGTTAATGTAATGTCAAAGGTACGATTAGGAGCAATTGTGATAGTCTAAAGCTTGGAACAATGTATTGTGTGGATGTGTGTTGTTGTGAAAGGTTCAAAAGGTTATGAATGTTGGTGTGCGTGAATGAATATTGATGTTATGCTTGGTGGCAGCATGTAAATGTAAATTATGGTGCAAGTGGACTTAGAAAATTCATTGATAAAAGTATATTTTTAATTGCTATCATATGCTAGGTTATTGGTGTGGAAATGATAGTTGAACTTGATAAATATTATTGGAAAAGATTAATATGTGTGTTAAAGTTATACATAAGTTACCGGTACTTATAATCTAAAGAATTACACAAGTAAAAGATATGAAAAACCCTAGCAAAAACGTGTCAAGATATAAGTTGGTAAAATGAGGATTTAAGATTGAATGAGAAAGAGAAGTGGAAATGATATACACTAAATATATTGATGTTTGGATTGATGTTAGGAAGGGCAAAAGTAAAAGATAGTGTGCTGAGGTGGCATGCCGAAGGAAGTGGTGAGCAACTGGCAAGTAGAAATAGCTAAGAACGCATCCGAGTCAATAGCGATGTTGTATTCTGCTATCGTAAGGTGAGTAGAGGGTGTCCATTTTAAAAATTTCAGTACCTATATGTATATACGTATGGTTTACTTTGAATGCAAATTTGTGGAAAGCATGAGCTGGTAGAATCCTAAGTATTTTGTGGATGCGAAAATATTTGAAAATGCTTTGATTATATATATATATATATATATATATATATATATATATATATATATATATATAAGCTATATACGTAAAGGATTTTAAAGTTGAGAAACAAGCTTTTCAATGCGATTTCTATCCAAAATGTGCCTTATAATTTGTGTGGTGTGCATTCATGAATGAATTTTGTATTCACCATGCTGATTTGACTCTCAAACCTTATATAAAAGGTTTTACATTGCAAGGTTTTACGAAAAGGAGTTTTAGTACGCTACTTGATCGGTATTTTGAAAATGATTTGAAATGATCCTTTGAAAATCTGATTTGGCTTTCAAATGATTTTATCAAACCAGGAGATTCGAGAATAGGCAGAATGTCACTTCAGTTAAGTGTGACCTTTATGTACAAGTGAGCTCTAACTAGAGAACTTTTGGATCGTCGACGGGCTGTTAAACATGACTGAGGGCATGGTCTATGATATACGTGGCAAGGCCACGGGTTGTTATATGTGGCTAGGCCACAAGATATATTCATGGTTGCGACTGCTTGATTTCTCCGATATCGGTCAACATCGTTGAGACTACCATGGCGTGTAGGAATTTGGTGGAAGCGATGCTCTTGGATGTTATTACGTGGTAACGAGACCATGAGTTGTATTTCTATTTCCTACTTGAAAATGGCATCTCTTTGGGTTTTCAAACTTGTATTTCTACGCATGGTGAATAATTATAAGATTTTCTGCAGCTCCCCTGTTTATACGATGATATGGATTTAACTCCTCGCGTATGAGGTGATTTGTGATTTGCGTAGAAGCTTGATTAATATTTGATTTCGTGGGAGCTTGCGCGATTCTACTGATTTGATTCGAGTAAAACGCCAAATGATTTCGATGGTAGAAATTTTTTACATACACTGGTTTTAATGTAATACTTGAAATGATTTGATTTGAATAAGGTTATTAATCTGTTTCGATGTGGAAACTTTTACCTACCCTAATTTGGTATACTGCTTGGAATGATTAATGCATAAAAAAATTCTCGATTTTACATATAAGGCATACATCCTCTCCTTTGGTTAAATTGTTTATATAATCTTGTATTTTTAATGTTTAAACTTATCTGCTACACGCTTATTTCCCATCTACACCCTACTCACGGAGTCTATGATCATTGAGTTTGTGAGACTCACCCCCCTTATTTCCTTTTGCAGATAAGTAATCAACCCAAGTGCACTGTTTAGCACACCGAGACTTACTGTAGCGTAGGTAATTGCACCTCTTAGCCTTCCATTCTGAGTCATTCTGTTGTTAGAGGTTGAGTCGTAGCACTTTGTTATTAATATGTAAATGGATATTAGTTTGATATAAATGACAAATTGGAGATTTTAGGCTGTGATGTATATACTTATAGTTATATAAGTTAAGGATCAAATTGATTCATTATGCTTATGGTTCAAATCATGACACAAGTGTATATGGTTTAAACATTAATATGGGTTGGTGAACGTGTAGAGTGATTGACGGATATTTCTATTAAGGCTTGTTCGAGACTTGGCGAGTCTTTCCCGGAGGTCTCGGACGCCGGTAACGACCAAGGAGTGATTGTTACAAAAATATGTTTAATAGATTTCATGTGTAATTGAATTAGATTAAGGATGGTTTTTTTTTTAACCTTAAAAGATAAAGTGCTTTCAAAAATAACTTTTTTTTTTAATTTTAACTATTTTTAGCTAAGAGAAAATATTTTTGAATAAAATTGCCTTTAATAAAACCTCCTTATATTCAAGTGTCGTGCTCTCTATTTGTAGCTTTATATCCCACTAGTTTTACTTCATTTGGTGAATGGACAACAGGTCCCAAAATTTCACGTTTTGCAAGTGAATTTAGTTCCACCTTGATTGTGTCTTTGCACATTGCCCAATCATTTCTATTTCTACATTAATATTGAACATTACATTATATACAAAATTATCTTCGACGTTTATTTCATTCTAATCCATCTTTTCTCTGTAATGACATGATTTATTGAAATCTCTTCATTTTCAATAATTTCAAAAATCTGAATTTTTTCTGAAATTTTATCAATTATGTTAGGGGTTTCTTTTAGAGTTTTTATTTCCTCTTTCTAACCATCTTGTATATTTGATCATTTTCTCTTTCGAGAATTTTGTCTTTGGAACCGATTGTTCTCTCAGGCTTTTGGCGTGCCTTGTGATATAAGGACATCAATTCTAATAGGAGCTTTTGTAACTACTATAGGAGATTTAGTTATTCTTTTTAAGTCAATAAATATGTTTGGCCACTGATTTGCTATATTTTTCAAATAAATTATATTTTGAACATCAAGTTTACATTGATTTGTGTGAGAATCAAAACTAGATAATGATAATGTATTCCAAGATATTTCCTTTTCTAGTTGCTTATTTTTCTCCCACTAATGTTGAAAAAATTATTTCATCAAAATAACAATCAACAAACCTTGCCGTCAATAAATCTCTTATTAATGGTTCTAAATATTTAATTATAGATCGATATTTATATCTAACATATATTCTTAACCTCCTTTAAAGATCTATGTTTGTGTGCCGTGATGGAACAATTGGAACAAATATCACACATCCAAAAATCCAGCATTGGGAAATATTTGATTTTCTAACCATAAACCAATTGATTGTAAACAAATTTATAATAATTTGTTGGCTTGATATGTACAAGTGCTGCTACATCCAAAACGGCATGTTCTCCAACAAAAATTGAGAGTTTAGATTTCATAAACAATGACCTTACAATCAGTTGAAAGTGTTTAATAAACGATTTTGCTAGACCGTTTTGTGTATAAATATGAGTAATAGGCTGTTTAATGGTTATTTCAACTAATATACAATATTCATTAAAAGCTTAAGATTGTAAATTCACCAACATTGTAAAAGGTGAATAATCTTTATTGCATAATTGGAAAAAAGTGCTTGCAAACGAATTATTGCAAATGCCAGATTGCAAGTTGATAATAAACATACATGTTATCATCTAGTTGATGCATCTATTAAAACTGTAAAATATCTAAATGGTGTACATGGTAGATATACGAATCCATATATATCACTTTGAATATGATTTAAAAAATGTAAGAGATTTAGTCTCAACTTTAGCTAGTGATTACCTTATAATTAATTTGCCTTTAAAGTGAGTAGCACATGAGAATTCATTGGATTGAAAAATCTTTTAATCTTTCAATGGATGAGTACATGTATTTTTAATAATTTTTTACATAATTATTGATTCGGGATGGTCTAACCGGTCATGTCAAACATTAAAATCATTTATAAACTTATGGTTTACTATACTATGAGTTTCAATCATTCTAATTTTTGTGCAGTACATTCCATAAGATAAAACGAGTAATTTTTCCAATACACATTTTTTTTACTTAATAATAGATATAATATAAAGGTATTTAGTATCTTTTTCATTCGTTATCTCAGTATGATATCCATTCAGACAAAAAACTTGATAATTTTTTTTAAAACTTAGTAGAAAATAATGCATCCTGTATTATGAACTTTGTTCCTCTAAGTAGTAAAAGATTGACTCTTCTATAACCTTTAATTAATCTTGTACTACTAGATATTGTATTGACATAAGTTTTTTCCATTATCAAGTGAGAAAAATATTTCTTATCTTTAAATATAATGTACATTGTAGCAATGTCCGGTAGGCATATATTTACATAATTGATCTTGGATCCAACAAAATGAATATCAATATTTTTCTTTAATACATAATAAGAAACTTATAAATTAACATAAAAGAACATTAAATATATAATTTATTAATTAAAAGGTATAATAAAAACATATCATTTAAATATAATAAGAATATATAAAAATATCTTCATGATAAAGTTATACTAAAACATATTCACAAACTATTAAAAAATTTCTATCTTAAATATTTCTATTACAAATCAAATGATCAATTCCTCTTTTAAGATGGAGAAAAAAATCTGTAACATCTTGATGTGTTATATCAACTTGATCATGGTCAAAATCATTTTGAACAAAATTTACTTCAATATTTTTTTTCTCTTTTAGCTTTCAATGATGTTTGATAAAGTTCAATATTTTTTTCTTTTAGCATTCAATGATGTTTGATAAAGTTCAACAAGAAGTTTTGATGTACTACAAATATGTGACCTATGGCCTTTCATATTCATGCCACATTGATGACAAAACATTTTCTATATTCCTTTTATTTTGTATACTTGTTTTTTTTTTTTATATCTCTTCACTATTCATCCACTTCTAGTGGATTAAAAGTATTCATTCAATTTTAGTGGATTAAAAGTATTCATCATTTTCTAGTGGGTTAAAAGTATTCATTCACTTTTGTGTGGATTAAAAGTATACATCTACTTCTTGTGGGTAAAGTTATACATTCACTTCTAGTAGGTAAAGTTATTCTTGTAATTAGAATAGTGATTAATGTAGATTATTATGACGACATTTTTCATATCCATGACTATAATTGTTAAATGATGCACATTTACTTTAAAAAATAGAAAAATTCATAATTTTTCATTTGTAGCTTGTTATTTTGCTCAATAATGAAAATACTACATGATAGCAAAATTCACATTAAGGTTGATATTTAAGAATGAAAACATCAAAGAGATATCAAGTCATTTAACTGATTTGCTAAAATCAGAAATCAAAGACTAACTATTGAAATCCTTTTGAAGCTTGGAGAAGATGAAAACAAAATAATACCAACATTTACCTAATTGGCTAAATTAGAAATCAAAGAATAACCATTGAAATCATTTGAACCTTGAAGAATAATCATCGAAATCTTTTGAACCTCGAAGATGATGAAAATAAAATAATATCAAAACATCATGTTGATAATGTATTATCAAATATAACTTGAAAGAACAACTATAAGATAAAGTATTTAAAGGAAGGAAGAAGATTTTATTCAAGTGTGTATTTACAAATGAAGTTGAAATATCCCATACTTTGATATGGTGATAAATAAAGTTGATCGGATGCAAATTGAGGTCAATTAAAATGTTTAAAAGTGATAAAAGACGAAAGGAGTAGTTTAGGATAAAATATTCCGCAAGTGAGAAAATAATAATAAAATAATAATAATTTTATCGGAGGAGAATTTGTGAGATAAAAGGCGATTTGGAAGTCAAGTGAGGCATGATAAGGTATTTTGGATACCAAGGAGACAAGATAAAATTTTTAGAATAAAATAATATTTTATTAATAAAATAATATTAAAATATTAATATTTAGGCTGATGTCGAAATCAGTCATGAAGAAGGATCATATGGATGATCCAAGTGGGAGAGAAGATGACAAGCCCGACTCTATAAAAATAATTGTCATGACATACATGTGATGGATAGCATGTTTGCATGCTAAGAGAGTCTCGAAAAATTTACAAAAGTTGATATTGTATCTAGACGTACAACAAAGTTGATTTAAGCCTCGAACTAGATCAAATAGAGAATTCACAATGAAATTAAGAATTTTAAAGTCCCAGAATGGTTTAATATGGTGATTCGGAGTTCGAGGATCAATTTGGAGTCAAACCGAAATTTTTGCTATCTAGGGGTAAAATGGTCATTTACCACTTGGGGACAAAATAAAAATTTTAGAAAAGATTTTTTTGGCCTCATTTGACTTATTGGAGTATAATTTGACTTATTGGAGTAAGATTTGAGGTTTAGAAGTGAAAAAGTTTAATTTCGATATAATTTGGAGTAAAAGGGTAAAATGGTAATTTTGCCACTCGAAGTCGAAAATTTAATTTTTGAAAAGATTTGATGAATTTCCAAATATCCTCCTGTGCCAAGTCATCAATTTGTTCAACTTCAAGTCTTCAACCTTGCTGGTTGTACATAAGAGCCCCGATTTGCATTTTTCTATAGTGTTCATTTGCTTTTTTCTGTAAGTGTGTTGATGAATGGAATTTGAGTTATTTCACCAAAAAAGAAAAAAAATATATGTACAATTCGAGTCATCTGGTCTATATGCCCTGACCATTTTCGGAGATTGGGACTCCATAAAAGCCGTATTTTCCGTTTACAGGTGGCTAGGAAGCTTACAAGCAAAGAGCTTGGATTTTGAGGTTGTTTGCTGCATCTCTTGAAAGTTCTTTGAATCTCATCTCTTAAATCCAAGCAAAGAATTTTTACTAAAAAAAAAATCCAAGCAAAGAACTTTTATTAAAAAAAATCCAAGTCAAAAAATTCTCATCTTTTAATACGTTTTCACAGTCCGTGAATCTTAATTTACTTATCTTCGATCTATCCACATTTCCTCCATGGACCGTATGAAGTGACAAGAAAATAAAATATCATCACTCTTTTCCTCCACGGCTGTAACACCAAAAACAAAGGTTATCACCATTTGTATTGTAGGACATACACCATGCGTTCTGATTCTTAGAAAGCATTTAGTAGAAATGCCATTAAGAATGAATAGCCATAAAAAACCTTGGATTTTCAGTGGTATATATGGGACATATTTCAAATAAAATATTCCTTAGCTAAATAAAAGTCAATTATCCGAAAAGAAACATATATTTACTATAATATTTTTTAATAAAATTTCTTTTTTTTTTGTCTACTATAAATAAATTTTATAGGCCCAAGTTACCAAAATGCTGAAGAAAAGGAATCAACCACCAATCAAACTTGCCCATTTTCTAACCCATCAAACAACACACAGATGCTGGGTTGAAATTAAGGTGAAAAAATGGCTTTGCAAAAGATAAACAGTTAGACACAGTCAAGAACTCAAAATACAATGAAAATAAGCAACAAAAAAAATCTAAGAATTTAGGTAGAGTCATCTCCATCCTTCAAAAATCTCATTACTCACAAAAGAGGAAGAAATATCATGACGATGACATGACATGATAAGAACAACTAACCATTTTATTCAATGAATTACATCAATCAGTTAAGTAACCTAGGGATGCATAGGATGATGGCAATTGCCAAACCATGTTTAGGTACTCGTATTTGGCAGTCATGTTCTTCCATTAAATGAGAGTTTTCTCCACAATCTTCTTCTTGATTTCATTTGCATGCAGTACTCTTCCTACTCAAAATTTGTATTGATTACTACCTTTTTGGTATCACATTGTTACACCAACTCATATGACCATTAAATGTAATTTTTGAAAAGTTCGGGGGCAAAAGTGTACTTTTAAAAAATTTGTTCCACCAAAACTTTGAAAAAATCTGAAAATTTCACTTAAGACTTGGATAAGTTAAAGGGAATGCATGGTGAAAAAAGTATGACAAGTGGATGGCTAGAAAAAAAAATAAATGAATTAATAAAATATTCAAAACATGAATAAAATAATATTATTTCATTAAACTAATAAAAAGGCATAAAAAAATCAGGCCATAACCCATTCTTCTTCTTCACCATTCGGCCAAGCAAGAAACAAGAGAAAGAAAAGAGAAAATGAAACCTAGCCAAGAAATTTAAAGGGAAAATAGGTGGAAATTCAAAAATCAAGTGAAAAAAAAGGTAACATTTCTTAAATTTGTCTTGTGCTTTACCTTTCCCATGCATTTTTCATCATTTTTCATGGTTGAATCATGTGATTTGAGGATGAATTCAATTCTGAAAAATGGGTTAGGAGAGAGAAAGTTGTTAGATTAATTTGATTTTAAGTTATGTTAGTGTTTTAAGTTAGTTTAGCATATTTAGAAACAAAACAACAAGTAAAGAATTTATTTTCTCCCACAACCCTTAATGGTCGAATTTACCATGTGTTGAGTGAGGATGAATTTGATTTTCATTCTAGGAGAATTGGTTAAGAAATGATGAATTATGAGCCTAAAAAAATAATGGAAATTTTCAGAGCAAAAATATGAATTTTTACCCACTGGGGTATTTTCGTAATTTGCTATCGAGACTGATAAATTGAATCTCATTCACAGTCATTAAGGTAATTTAGGTATAATTGGAGTATAGAAAGTGAGAAGAATTGATTTTGAGTTAAATTGGAGATAATAGGTCGAATTAGGTCAGCACTGCATTTAAACGGTAGTTTGATAAGTTGTATATCATATCATGTATATATACCGAGCTTGAATTGATTTTATAATGGTCAAGCATTGATGTGATGAATTATGTATTGTACATTGTAGATAGGTGGTGAGCAAAGTACACTAGTAAAAGTACAGAGATTATGCTTGGAGACTAGGATTAGGAGTACATCGACTCCTAGAACTGTGAGTGAACTTATTATCGTCTTAATTATCTAGAGTAGTTTTATACAATTGTGTGATTTTATGAAAAATGTGTTTAAAAGGTAAATTGCTATGTTTTAGGAAAAATTGTGATTTTATAAACTTTCTGAAAAATCGAATACTGGTTTTGAAAATAGAGTAATTGGAGACTGCCTGCTTGTGTTGCAAATTTATGGTTTTGAATTGAATGGCTTATGAAAATAAATGAGCATGAATGACTAAACTGATTTTGGTGTTAGAATTATTTATACTGTGTATTCAGCCTTGAGAGGCTAGGTTGCGATAAATTATCATGTCATGCTATAATGAATTTTATTGATTGGTGGATTATATATTAATTATTCATTGCAGAGAGGGTTTCATGGACCAGCCTATTAGAGGGGCACAGTAAACTCTAGTATATTCTTACCTCAAATGGAGAGGCGCGTAGGGTATCTCCTGGGGTAAAGCTTAGGGTAAAGCTTAGGGTTCACTTCACGTCAAACCACCACGTAAAAGGGAACTCAGCCAATGCCAAGGAACGACTGTGATGTTCAATGAAAAAAAAAATGGTTTTATGCGAAATATGAATTTTTTTAACAGCCTTGGCGGACTCGGTTGGATGCCCTGCGCAAGGTATCACCGAGTATGAGTTTTGGCACGAGCCAAAGTTTTAAGAAATTCATAAGCTAAGTTGATTACTCGATTTTTATGGATTGATTTTATTTGGTTGAAATGAGTTGAAAGGTAATGAAATTACAGTATGATGATTTATTTTAATTGTCTCTATTTACTCGACTTTAGATAGTTTAGATGGTATATGTTTACTCACTAGGATTTTATAATCTCACCACCCTCATTTTCTCATATTTCAGGCTCGAGGAAATTCTATAGTTAGCTGACTTTGACAAGGACCTTTATTTGGACTCGAATAGGTAAAAGCTGTAGGTTTTCAGCTTCTGATGCATTTTGGATAGATGTGGGCCCACGTGTCACTGTAAAAGAAATTTTATGCTTTGGTTATTTGCTTTATAGTATATATGAATATAATTAACTTTTACGCTATAAGAATTATGTACCTATAATTTTATGAAAATTATTTTACAAGAAAATAGTTTATTTTATTAAATATTTTTATTATATTCAAATGGTCAAATTTTTACTTCAAATGAACATTTTAAATACTTAATTTATTTTTAAATCATTAAATAGATATTTTCGGCTTACCTACTACATTTTTAGCAAGTTTTGAGATTTTTTACGAAAAAAAATGATGAAAATGCTCCTTTGAGCCAGAAAACAAAATGTTATGTTCTGATTTGAAAATGATTTGTAATCCTTTGAATTTTGATATTTGATAACTATTGCTCATCGGGGAAGTGCGAAAGCTGATACGAGAGCTTTGTGGGGTTTCGATTGGTATTCGGGGTGAAGAATGTTTGTCGATGCCTCACGACGGTTGTCACGGGCCTGATAGGGAGTTCCAGGTTGTGACAGAAGTGAAGCACCTCTTTATAGGCTAATAACCCTTTATCTAGATAGAACTTATAAGATGAAGATAATACTAAGAAATTATATAGATAGATTAAATTCTAATTTTAATTCAATCTAATTTATATCAAAATCTAGATGTACACAATATAAATGGATATTCACATACATATTCATAACATATCGACTTTTTTTAGAGGTAAGAGAGTATTTTTCACCAAAACTTTAAATTGTAATTCTTCGGTGTAACAATACATGCATGCACATACTCATACATATATATATACACATATGAAGAGAGAATCCACTTACCCAAATTAATTCAATTTTACACTTTTGTTTATCTTTTTATATGAATTCTTTCTTGCTAGTCCAAACATGAAATTCATACTTTACTCATGTAAATTATGCATGCCAAATTTAAGTAAATTGAAAATGTCTAAGTAATTGTTAAACTCTTTTATAACTTTTGGTACGATACAAAGGGTGTTAGAACTTAATAATTCTTTTCTTACAAATCAAAGTGTAACTGGATACCAACACACACATATATATAATAAAGTCAAAGTTTACTACAATTACTTTGAGGTAAGTTGTATAAATTGAATTATTTCCTTTTATCTTTTGACTTATCAATATTACTAGTGAACCTAAGAGGCACATCAACAGTTAGAACTCGAAATTTCAATCTAAAAGTCTTGGTTTCGAATTTCGAGATGGATGAAATGAAATATATAGATAGGCGACTGCCACA
The DNA here is from genome assembly GCF_053813885.1 of Theobroma cacao. Lineage (NCBI taxonomy): Eukaryota > Viridiplantae > Streptophyta > Magnoliopsida > Malvales > Malvaceae > Theobroma > Theobroma cacao. The sequence goes on from NC_142643.1 coordinate 32,984,512, forward strand.
TCTTTAGTAAAGCCCAAAATCACAAGTTAAAAAAAGGTCAATATTATTAATTTATAGACTATTATCCTATATATTAGTCGTGGAATTTTTAAACTACACATTGATCACTGGCATCTCTTTGCTAATTATATATCTATTATTCTATATACAGTGGTCCAAAGATTGATCATGTAGACCTTGAAGCCAAAATACAAATGTCTCTGGTAAAGTGAGTTTTTATTTGGATAAATATGAAATTTGTCATTATACTAGCACTCAGCCTTAAAAATTTTGCTACTGTACATCAATTGTATTCAATTTTGCCATCATATATTTATTTTGATTGATTATTGAAAAAAAATTATTGAGAAAGAATATTTTATTTATGTAGTTTGAACAAATTTTAGAAAAGTATGAAAGATAACAAAGATTTATAGAAGTAAAAATTATGATGTGAAATTTGAGGCGAAAAAAAAATGTGAACATAGCAATGTTTGTGATTTTTAAGAATATGATGAGATAAATCCAATTTGGTTCATTTTAATAAGGAAATTACTTCTTTACTAGTTAAGAGAAATGGTAAATGGATTTTTTGTAATCCCAAAATAATTTTGTGATTCACTACTTCCAACTAAATACAATTTGGTTGTTAATTACATCATAAATTAAAATATTTATAATTAAGAGCATTTTTGTCCAAAAGTATTTTTGATTTTATTCCAACCAGTGTAGAATAGCTATCATATCAAGAGGGAGATCGGTGATGGTTATTTCAATTTTTTCAAAAATGAACCAAACATAAAAATAATTATGCTTATCACAATATGAAAGAATGAAATAGTCATTTCCTCGAGCCAAACATGGCATTAATTTTTTTTCTTTGAATCACTCTAGCTGAGGTCCTCTTTCTTTCATAAGCCAGGACCCAAGGGTCCAGCCCTTCATCCTCACTATAACCATAAGTCAGTTCTCCTTGTTGTGTTCAACTTTCATCTTTGTATAAAGGCATGGATTAATGATAAAGGCAATGGAGATAGAATTATTTAAATTTAAATCCAATTTTATCTTATAGGTCTCATGCAATTTCCTCTATCTCTTTATCAGATATAATCAAATCACTCCAATTTTTTTGAGATAATGACCAAAAAAATAATTATTTTTAATTATTTTCATCCTTTTAAGCTTTTTTTTTGGTTTTTTTGGACTTGATTTATCATATTTAGTCCAAACCCATACCCACTTAATTGGGCCTGAATTTAACACAAAAAATTGCATGTAACATGTGTTTTTATTTTATAACCTATAAATGAATTTTTATTTGTAGTGAGGATGATGTTTGATGGCTTGTACGAATCCATTTAGGCTTGAAGATGTTGTTTTGATACTTATAGGTTATACTCATTGATACTTTTGTGAGCAATAGTTCGTTGATTTAATTATTATTTTATTATAAAAATAATAATATTTTAGAATTAAAAATGTAATAAAAGTAATAATATTTCTAATTTGTAAAATAAGTTACAACCGGTTTAGATGAGTAATTCGATCTCTAAGCACCTTATTTCTTACATATGATTTTGAGCAGAGAATTAACGCTATTACTTACATTTGTACATCTTTAAAGAAATTTTTATATTAATTATTATTAATTAAAATATTATTTATTATTTTATATTTATATAATAAATATACGTTAGTATAAAAAATAAAAAATAGAAGTCCTTAACCGAGCCTAACCCTAGATGAAAGCAGGAACAAAGTCTGACCAATCTTTGATCATCATCACATGTCTTGCGGTAAACCTCCAGCCACATGACAGTCTACTCCTTTGGGCAGACTATTCAAAAAGGAATCAATCATGTTACGCATCAAGAATGATGGACAACGATGGCCGTATGATCACCGAAATTCACGCTGAGCAAAACTAGGGGGTCCCGGATCCATCAAAGGTTTAGTGAGCCCACACGGTTTTGACTTATGACCTTTTCCTGCATTTCCAGTTGTGCCATAAAGTTAAAATTAAATAGCCGTCGCAGCCATCACCCAAAGTAATTTCGTTAGTTTCTATCATACAAATCTCGACTGTCAGCTGCTTCGTTTTCCGTTATTTTGTCATTAATTAAAAACCTCTTAACAAAATGGATGTCTTATAATAGTATATTGTGCATTATTTAACTTGATTAAGTAAGATTAGAATATGTTATAATCAGATTTGAATAGAGATCGGATAGTATGACTATCTATCATGGGATTAAATAGTAATTTTAGAATACCCACCATTAAATTCGATTACAAGTAATTATTTTTAATATATAAAATTTAATTTTATATATATATTATTTTTTATTTATAAATTTTTGTAATTAATATAATATTTAATAAAATTTATTAATTGTTCAAACTTTAATTTAGATTTTTATGAAATAACTTTATATTATTATTTTAATTTTTTTAATAACATACATAAAAAAATTAATTTTAATTTATTTTAATTAAATATTTCAAGAGTACGAATACTTAACCGATAACATATAAAATAATAAAGTACGAGCTCGTGTAATAATTTAAAATTTAAAATTAAAATATTTAAAAAATTAATGAATTCTTAAATTCAATCTCTTATCAATGATCTCCTCAAACTCTACAGTCTAAAGCAATGTTTTCGCATTCAAATGAGCTTAAGCCAATCTATCAATCAGCATCGATGCAACATCAGCAAAGCCAGAAGAATAATTAGTTAAGAGTAATTATACAAGGAGGCATACTTTTCTTCTGATATGTTGAATTTCTTCAAGAAACAATTAGAGGTCAATTTCCCCTCATGGAAATCTCACAGCAGCAATTATCATCAGCGTTTGGCCAAAGTTTTTTAACTAGAAACATTATATTTTGGGCTCATCAGGCAAGCTACATGATGTCCATCAAACATTCAAAGATGGGTGTCTTACAGAGAGGCATATCAATTATGAAGCAGCATCTAATCAGATGAGCCAACCTGGGGCACATATGCTAAAACTATGGAAATCAGGAAAAGTATGCTTTGGGTCCACATGGGTTATAGACTTTTTCAACGTATTGAATAAATTTCCTTCTTGGAGCATTGCCAGACGTATAGAAAGCATCAATTATGGAATTTCCATTTATGTTTACATGCCATGTGTATAAGTAAAGGAATAAAAGTGCTTACCACTATGAGGTCCACCAACCAAAGGCATAGAAAAAGATTTGAGTCTATTCTACAAAGCCCAAGTCAATAGCTCTTCCCCCCCGTACAAGTTAAAAGCATCTTCCTCCAATGTTTCAACCCTCAAAACCTTATTCAAAAGTGACATGCAAAGTTGACAGCTAAAATCTGAAATCCAATTAGAATAGGAAACCATTTATTGCAGGCAAAATTAAACCTGTGAAATTTCTGGCTCTGAGACATCCTCAAAACTTTCTATGCAGCAGCTTTACTTGGATAACAGGCAGCAAGTATTCTGATATTCCTCCAAAAACAAGAATTTTCCTTGTGAAGATCAGTTCCTATTCAGCCAATCTCTATCTGCCCCTCTTGTTTGTATAGTCCGGGAATCATATCTGTTACCTTTTAGAGATTCCAAGAATGATTTCTACCAAGGTTGTAGACGAAGCAGATGCTGATAACTTCATGGAATCAGAAACGCTGTCAACTACAACTGAATCGTCTTTTGAGAATCAGAATGGCAGAAACAGAGGAAGAGCAGAACCAGGGAAGAAAATGAAGAAGCTGAGATCAATCAAGCTCTCAAGAATGCCATCAACAAGAAAGGGAAGATCTTCATCCAGTCAACTCCGTACCGTGTTATCAGGGTATGCAGCAAGCTCGGAGCAATCTACTCCAATAGAGATGTCTGATGCATCACCAAATCACATAGACCCCACAAGCTCTTCTGATGCAAAGGAGGAGAATTTTCAGGCAAGTGCCAGAATTTCAGAATGAAGTTTTCATACTATTTATTGTACTGACAATTCAAGTTGTTCAAAAACCAAATATTTCTTCATGTGGACAGGAATTGCAGCTAACATTGACAAGGCGATCTAGTTTTAAGCCTGTAAGAGCTGTAACAAGAAAGTCCAGCATGAAACTCAGAAGGCCCCAGCTGAGGAAATCTTCTGGAGGAACTGACTTGAAGAAGAAATCACAGTCAATTAGACCTGTATCTTTTGAGAGCTCAAACTCATCTAGGAGAGACGTAAGTTTCCAAGATGATCAGCATCCTATCATTCCATCCAGCGAGGTAGATTCAGCACCTCATTACCTGGAGTCAACCAGCTCTTGTGATATGAAGAAGGAGCAGTTACAGGCAAGTCCAAGTCATTCTGAATCTAGTTTTGATAGCAGTGATCAGAATAAGAAAATTTCAACAAATGAAAAACAAAAGTTAGCTTATCCTGGTAACGAATCTAATAGAGTTCTAAGAACATGTGCGTTGGGACCTATGAGGCGCTTAACTAAAATGGCAAGTTTGAAATCCAAGCGGCCTTCCACAAAGAAATGCTCTGAAATTTCTTCCATCTCAGACCCAAGCATAGAGAGAGCTACCTGTTCCTCAACTCTCAAAGATTCCAAATTTCCAGATCGTGTAGAGATTAAGCCAGGAGGAAGTGAATCTGATGGAAATGCAGTCTTGAATGTCTGTCGATATTCTTATTGCTCTCTCCATGGCCATAACCATGGTAATAAACCTCCATTGAAGAGGCTTGTTTCGATGAGGCGGAGAGTGGCAAAGACACAGAAGAGCTTGAAACCACATCGTCAATCCTCTGGAAAAGCAAAACATTCTGGTAAAAAAAAGAAAAGACTCCAGACAGAGAAAGGAGTCTTTAATGGAGATCCTGGAGTTGCAGTTCAACAAACAACTGTTGATATCCAAGAGATTCCTTCAGTCACAGGAAAGGAGGGCAGTAATTTTGTAAATTTGGCTGGGAGCGTGCCTGGTGAATTATTATATCCAGATTCCAGTAATGAAGAGAATCTGCACCAAAATAATAACCCAATTAAAGTAGAATTTAAGGAAAGAAGTGTGGATTGCAGTGGAGTTGGAGCAGAACAGCATAAAGAAAATTTTGATACCCCTGATACCAAGACCAAGATAGAAGAAATTGGCCACCCCAATTGTAGAGATGTTAGTTCAGAAGAGTTTGGAGACGCAACACAGCTTGACAAGCTGTCCTTGAGGCCTGACAAAACTATAAGCACCTGCAATCAAGTGGTTCCAGTGGACGAAGAAGCTCACAGAGATGTTGACGAAGATAAAGCTTCAAGTTTGAACTTGGAAGAGTATAAAGGTGATTTAGGAAAAGACGTCAAAAAATTGGAGACTGTTTCAACTGGGAGAAGTTTTGAGCTTCCCAATGGTCTTTTCTCTTTAGCTTCTGTTAGTGGGATGATGGAGGAACCAACGTCAGCTAGTGAAGAGAAGAATGGAGATTCTGAGCTAGATCATGGGATCCTTGAAGCTGCAGATTCTACAGCTGCTAGTACTACTGATGCGGCATGCAAAACAGATAAGGAAAATCAGAAGAATTTCACATTTTGGAAATTGATATATCAGCATATGGTTACAGGTCTTGATGCAGAATTTGAGACTCAAAAACCTCTTCCTGGAGTGAATTTAAAAGAGCAAGTAGAAAATCTGCACAATGCATGTGAAAATAAGGACTCTTGTCAGGAAATTTCACAGACAGATCAGGCTATGAGCATAGAAGATCATGAAGCAAGAAACCGGAAGATTGAGTTCAGTCAAAGTGATGCAATTAAGCTGGTACAACAAGCCTTTGACAAGATCCTCTCAGAAATTCCAGACCACTCGTCTGATGATCAATTAGTTGCTAGTGAAATAACTTCAGACGAGGATTTCTTGTTAACGAAGCAGGATGAAGGTAAAGAAGCAAGCATCTCAATTTCCTCTGCTTCCATTGAAGACTGTATGGTACAAGATCATGAAGAAAAGCAGCTTCAAACTGATAATAAAGTTGCATCTGAAGAAGTGAAGGTAGCCCAAATAGAAGGAAAAAAGTCTGACAAGCAAATGCCAAATAGCTGGAGCAATCTGAAAAAAATAATCATCCTCAAGAGATTTGTCAAGTCATTGGAAAAGGTGAGGAACTTAAAGCCTCGCAAATCCTGGAATCTACCTATGAATAGAGACCCAGAAGCAGAAAAGATTCACTTGAGGCATCAAAATATGAAAGGGAGAAAAAATACTGAGGAATGGATGCTTGATCATGCACTTCGTCAAGTTATCTCAACAATGGCTCCATCTCAAAAAAGAAAAGTAGCTATGTTGGTACAAGCTTTTGAAACAATCATCCCACTACCAGAAAATGGGAATGATATGAGGTCCAATGCAGCAGCTTCTTCTCCTACAACTTCTGTTCAAGCCCATATTGAGTCCTTAGTTCATAATGGTGACAGTGTACAAAATGAAAATGGTTCAGAAATCTTGCCAGGCAAATCGTCGTATCCTCAAATGAGTTTCAAAGATGACCACAACCAAGTCAACGAATCCCAAATGGCACACCAGGAAATCCAAAAAGCATCTCCTGAGCCCAAAGTAACAAGTCTGCTTTGTGGTTGCACAGAACAATCTTTGTGCATAGCAGCCTCACAAATGAGTGGTACGGACATGATGAAAGAAGATACTGGTGCAGTTGATGACAATGACGGGAAAGATGTTTCGATTTCCATGGATGCTCAGCCGAAGTTTGTTGACCTCTCTTTGTCTGAACTTGAAGAACACAGACTATCTGATAAGTCCTTAAATAATGAGGATGCCGTAAGGATCTCTCATGAGAAATTCTTTCCAGAAAATGAAGAAGTTATTCAAAAAATCTCGAAGGACGAAATTTCAATTCTTGATTCAGAAGTCAGCAATGGGGGTTCTGAATTCAATGTTCAGAAGAAAGATTTGGAGTCCAGTGACTTAATTAATTCAGCTGATCAGCACCCTGGTAAACCTGAAAGCCAAACAGAAGTTGGTGAAGGAGCTCAGCCCAAATATAAATTCCTCAGTTATCCACTTGCACAATTTGAGTCCAATTTTGCTGCTGATGTTTCCAAGTCGGAAAGACAAAAATACATGAGGCTTTGGTACTTAATATATAAGCACATGGTCTCTGGTAGTGCCACCGAAGATGGATCACAACCACTTCACAATGGAGCAGATGAGGAAGTACAAGGTGATGCTGCCAGCAAATTTTCAATAGAGAAGAATGCTGACTGTCAAGGTTCTTTTGCAGTAGGTCAGGATATGATGGAGAATTACACAACAGGCAGCCAAAATATTGAATGCCACAACCATGAGATTATAAAGCTGGTAGAAGAAGCAATAGATGAAATACCTCTTCCAGATATTCAAGATGACACATCAGACAATCAATCAGTTACAGGTGATGCAATTCCAGATCAAGTACTCTCAGAAAAGAAACATGGTGAAGAGGTACATATCATCTCAAGTTCTACTGGTTCTGCTGAAGAGGATTCTGAAGAAGCTAGAAATATAACAACAGAGGTTCGTTCAACCTTGAATTCTGAAGAGAAAACACTGAAGTCCAAAAATGTAAGCAGCCAAAAAGAAGCAACAAGAGAAACAGAGGAGGGAAATAAATCCAAGAAGAGAGTGCAGAGAAATTGGAGCAATCTGAAAAAATTAATCCTTCTTAGGAGATTTGTCAAGGCATTAGAAAAGGTCAGAGAATTTAACCCACGGGCCCCTCAATACCTGCCCTTAGATCCTGCCCCAGAATCAGAGAAAGTTCTCCTAAGGCATCAAAACATGGAAGACAGAAGAAATGCTGAAGAATGGATGTTAGATTATGCACTTCAGAAAGTGGTCGCTAAACTAACTCCAGAAAGGAAAAGGAGAGTGGAGCTGCTTGTAGAAGCATTTGAAACGGTCATTCCCACTATAAGTTGAACTCATCAAAAGCCCTGATGCAGCAGCAGCAACTTCTCCAGCAAAAGCAATCAACCTGCTCTTAGTCCACAAGGTAAGAACTGAGACCTTTATTTATTCATCCTTTCCGAGAAGGACGATATTAACAATAGGGAACCTGTAGAGCAAGAGAAGAAGAAGCTAAGTAAAAGAAACTCATAAGAACAAAGTATACGGACAAGCCCACCATTTCTAAACCTGGTTTTGTTTAAACCAATTATTTGCAAAATTTCAGAAGCAGCATAATACTAGATTTCTTTCTTTAAACCCCCTCACTTGGGAGAGCATTCTTAGGAAATTTCATTGATATGGCAAAAATGCACCCTGCTAATATCTTTTCTTCAACTGAAGATTTGAGCTCATTTTGATATATAAAGGTGTAGCTTCATTTTTTTTAACTTCCCAATAATCTTGCAGGTATGGCCAAAGAAGTGGCTATTTCATATGATCAATTGGAATGTCCCTGAGGCATCAAGTTGTTAGGGAGATACATCACAGTAGAAACACAGTGGAAAAGATTGCTGTTTAAACATTCATTGAGGAAATAGCAGTGTAGAGGATGGAAGTTGTAATTTAGTGGAGGTTGTAAGTTACACACAAGATTCTTCTGCAACCTTAAAGCATATTTTTAGCATGCCTGTGGTGGGAAAACAAATAAGAATACCATATGTGTACCCGGATAAGTATGGTGTTGCGTATTATCTTTTTCATTTATGAAAAGTATAGCAGTTATTATGATGTCAGCCACTCTATATGACTGGATGTCAGAAATAAACATTATGCATGGCTGAGTTGTGATCATTATCACCTCCTGGTAGAGATTGAGCAGGATGTGATATGGTAGCCACTTTTTTTGCATAATTTCTATGGTTATTACAATGAATTAACAGAAGGAAAACAAAAACCACAATGAAGTATTGGAATCTTGAAAGCTAGAAATTGTATGCATGGTGCAATTTCAAGAAGGCACAAAAAGCTAGAAAAGTGTTAGATCCTGAATTCTTAGCATTGTTAAACAACAAATACATTCATATGAATTGGTACAAATAGATAACACAAACTATAAGGAAAAAGATCATAGAATAATCATTTCCTAAACTCTGTCAACCCAAACAACTTTCTGCTGATATCTACAAGGTCTATAACTTTCTTATAGAGGCAAGCAATGACCCTGTAAATTACAACTTGCACCGTCTTCCGAAAAAATATAGAAAGCTTTAACGAATTATATATATATAAATCCAAATAGTTTACTAGACAGAAACTTGGAAAAACATTTAAAAAGGACATTTTAAGTTTAACAAGAACAGATGAGTTATATCCAATTCTCAAGCCATCTCCCTCACATGAGAAGAACACATTAGTCAAATTAAGGTAAATACTTTCAGAAGTTAATATTGATTTCAGTCACTGAGGAAGTTTTAGCCATGTCATGTTTTCTCTGATACTGTCTACACGGATGAGATGCCTCACCCGGTCCCTAACCACATCCATCTATGTACTATAATTCATTCTCAAACATAATCTAAGAGCAAAATTTGGTTTGAAGACTGCATAGGAGGAAAGTAGTGAAGGCAGGCAGCAGAAACTGATCAAGTTGATAAACAGCTTTCAGGGGAACATAGTATCCAAAAAAATGGGATAGCAAAAATCAAAGTGAAGCCCAAGCAGACAACTATTAGTAATTGAACTAGTACATTAGGACTTCTTCCTAATTTGAATGCACTTGGTATTAGAAAACTGATCTTTCTATTATAGGGAAATCAGAAAGGAAGGAAGAAAGCATTTGAATACTCAGAGCAGGCCAAGCCGTTGGAAGATTACTATAACCAAAAGAAGCTTCTCAACTATCAGGAGGCTGGTGCACCAGGAGATTCATGGCAAGGTCTTTTGGCTGCATTACATCCCCAACATGTTACTATAAACTTCATTATTCTTTAAATCCAGTGGTTACTTTACTTAAATTGATATTCCAGCATGGTAGTAAATATTTATGATGAGAGATAGATAAGTTTTGAGTGTGGCAAACACCCCAAGTTGGATTTGCCTCAGAATTTTTGTTTCCTTTATGTGAGGTACTATGGATTTTGGAAGTGTGTAACGTAATTTGGGCTAGAGAAGAGCAGAGATGCTATCACTGGCCTGCATGACTACTTATAAAATAAAGAATGCGTTATTCTCCTTTTTTTTTTTTTTTTTTTTAAAAAAGAAGAAGCTATACTGATCATCATCAGGAGAGGGTATTATACAAAAGGGAGTGGGCTATTTGGTTGTCTTGCATTGAAATACGAGTAGGTGTTCATATTACGTACAATCTTGTTTCCCTAAAATTATAATGTGAGTCTGAGTCCAGAATAAGAGTCTTTACAGCATGTAGAAATTACATTTGCCGCAATATATACGCTATAACTAATACCTCTGGAAGAAGAAACCCAACAAATAATCATATTAATCAACTAACATGTAACTGGAAAACAAAATAACATAAAGTTGGTGAAAAAGCTACCTTTTTATGTAGAACTTAAACCAGTGCCCTAGTGGTCCCAGAGTCTCTGCTTACATGCATATATCCATGCTTGCTATGAAACTAATTGCTTGAAATCTACAGAAAAAAAAAAAAAAAAGTGTGCTCCGGATACCTATGCTTCGTTTCCTAAAAAGTCAATCAAAGAGAGGCAAGCAAAAAAACCCACCATCAAAGGCAGCAAGAAATGCATGAATATTATCAAATATTATATATATATATATATATATATATATATTAAAACGCCAAATTGAACAATTTTTGCAGTTGTGTGGCATTAATGGGGAAGTACCAAAAAAAACAAGAGAATATACTTCACCTTATTAACTCAGTGAGTACAATCCAAAAACTGTATTGCTCTTTGCTGTACCATCAATTGAAAAGCAAGATTAATAGCAATTCCTACACCAGCGACCTGAGAGGTGGGTCAGTAATATGTTATGCCGACCAGCTTAACTTGAGACGAAGTTCTCATCTGATTTTCTTTCTTCATGGAATACCGAATGAAACCAATGTGTTCATATTCATTTGGTTTCTATTAAGTTCAATTCTGTTGGATGGACGTTGTTAAAAGACTTGAAGATTCTGATATGGTTTAAGATTTGGTTACTGGTCCAAACCAAAGCGATTGACGTTGTCACTCCTTTGAATCCCAGGTGTTTTTTTCTTACGGCCCAAATATGACAATTGCTGAATTTTAAACCCAAAATGGGAAGAACCCAACTAAAGTAAAGGGAAAAAGAGAAAAAAGCCATTGTTAATCACTTTATTCTCATTCAGTTTTTAACTTTTTATTCTGCTCCATTTCAGGTTTCAGATTTAATAAACTTTAGCCCCCTTTTTTTGATTGAGGAAAGGAAATAAAACATAGCCTTCTTTCTTGAACCTTGAATAACCGAACATGAACCGTACATCCTTTTCCCACATTAACTCAATGGCAAGTAAGCATGGCCCTCGAAAAGCCAATAAAAACAGGTACCAGGACAGGAAGGAAACAGCATCAGCAGCAAAAGGTAACCTCAAAGGCAGATGCATAGGATGTTCATGTTCCATATACACTACGTCCCATTCTTATGGGTGCCACCAAAGTCATTTGTGATTGTGAACATAGCCCACTACAAACCTTCAAATCCCCAATATTCATATGATGCCAACAAAGCTGGCCATTCCCATAACGAAACACAGGTTCCCTCATAATTCAGCATCTCTTTCCTGTCGAATTAGAAAATTGGAGTCAAACCAAGACATGACTGGCAAACATAATGATTTTCACAATCGGAAGAAGGCATAAACAAGGGAGAAAATACCAAAAGATTTAAAAAAGAAAAAATTGAAGTGAAAACCAAGGAACAAATACCAACAGAGACCATGGTTTGATCTAACAAAGGAACCCATTCATCTCACAGCACAGACGTGTAAAATTAAAAGTAAACATTTGCCTCAAAATTTCATCACAATTCTTTCATTAGCTGCCATTATGACAAGAAGGCAAAGATACCTCTTAAAAATGGTTTAAGACAAAACATTAACATGAGGTTTAGGTAAGGGACAACAGATAGAGAAACAAATAATGGAGAATGATCAAAAGATATTTTAGATAATGAAAGCACTCCATTACACAAAACTAAATCATAAAAATTGTTTCCGCAGAAACTACATTGAGAAACTGCAACACTACTAAAGAGTTACCGTAGGTGCCAAACATACAAAAAAAATAATTTCCTAATAAAAGGAAAGTTCTGAAACCTGCTCACCTACTCCTCTACTGCATCTTTGTTTTTTTTCTTCTTTTTCTTCTTTTCACTTTTATCAGCCCCTGCATCATTTGCACCGTTAACAACAGCAGTCACCTCCTCGCTCTCTTTGCTCTTCTTCTTCTTTTTCTTCTCAGACTTCTCTGTATCTGGTGAACTAGATTCAACCTTATCTTTGTTCTTCTTTTTCTTCCCCTTCTCAGTCTTCTGTTCAGTTTCTGCATCACTATCCTCTTTATCCTTCTTCTTTTTCTTTTTCTCTTTCTTCTCAACTTCAACTTCTGCTTCTTCAACTTTAGCTTTCTTAGCAACAACTGGAACAGCGCTATCACTGCTTCCATCCAATTTGCGCTTGTGCCCTTCCCCATCTTCCTCACCCTTGCCCTTTTTCTTCTTTTCCTTTTCCTTTTCCACCACTGTAATCTCCTTCTCTACAACAGCTGTGTCACTATCCTTCACAGCTGGTTCAGCAGAAGCTGCAAGGCTTGCAACCATAGAATCCCCACCAGCTGGCAACACAACATTTCTCAACCACTCTTTAGGAGTACTATCATTTGGCTTTCCATGCTTATCCAATTTGCCTTCTGCGATCAATTTCTTCTTCGTGGACGCAGTTGGTCCCAAACCCCACTTCCTCGGATAAGTATCCCTATCCATAACCACCCTCTTAATCTTTGCTACCACACCATGGTCACAAGTAGCCATCACTGCAGTTGTCATTTCTGCAATTCCCAACGCAATCGCCTCTCCTTTAGTAGTCATCAACACAACTTCCTCCCCAACCTCAATATCATTCTCAAACCTCAACAAACCTGGAATCATCAACTTCGCCCCATAACAAATAGCATTAACAGCAGAATCCTTCACAACCAACCTCTTATAACTAGTCAAAAGAACTTCAAGAGGCATAATCACCCTCCTCAAATAACTCTCGTCTCTATAGTTATCATAAACCCATTGAGCATCCATAACATCGTGCATTGTCACCATATTATCTTTCTCACCTGAAATCCCAGACCTAACCCTCCTAAGTTCCTGCATATGACCACCGACCCCAAGAATCAATCCCAAATGGACACACATAGTCCTAACATAAGTACCCGCCTCACAAGAAATCCAAAACACAACCAAATGCCTATCTGCATCATACTCAAGAAGCTTACTTTCATAAATAGTTCTAATCCTAAGCTGTCTTTTGACAGCCGAAATCAAGGGCGGCTTCTGAAAAACAGCTCCTGTCAGAGTTTCAAGAGCCCTAGCAACCTTAGCAACATCAGGCACTTTGGAATGCAAACGGGCAACGCAGACATACTCTTTGCCTGCACCCTGTTGGGATTTAACAAGCCGTGTGGCTCTATCAATACACACAATGAGATTCCCAGTGACTTTGGGGTCCAAAGTTCCACTATGTCCGGTCTTTTCGACACGTAAAATACGCTTAATCCAAGCAACAACCTCATGGGAAGAAGGGTTAGAGGGTTTATCAAGGTTCAGAACACCGTACCTAATGTATTCAGCAAGAGGTCGCTTGAGAGGGGAGAAACCGCAGGGAAGGGGAGTGTAGTGTCCGGTTCGCACGTTGAGACGGTCGTAGTTTTTGAGAAGGATTGGCCACTGGGAAGTGTCGATGGATGGGGTGGTGCTCTGGGGTTTGATCATGAAATCTTGGTCGGATTCTTTGGTTTCGGAATCGAGCAAGGCCTTTTTCTTGTGCTTTTTCTTTTCTGAACGAGAGAGCTCAACCTCAGGCATGGTTTTGCTTGTTGTCTTTCTCCTTTTGAGATACTCTTCGTTAGGGTTTTGGAGTGGGTTTAGTGTTAAGTAGGAGGCGAGGAAGAAAGGGCATAGGACGATGAAAATGGAAGAGATTTATAGGATTAGGGTTTTGGGGGTTTTAAGGCGAAGACGCTCGAAATTTTAGCAACCGGGCCTTTGCTTCTGTTCCTATATATCCAATAGGGAGGGTCTGGGCCTTTTTTTCTCTACTCTTTGTGTCTTCCAGTTTTTTTTTTTTTTTAATTTTTTTGAGGGATAAAGAAATTTAATATGAAATGAGAGATTTAAATCTTAAAATGCAATTCTTTGGATAAGTGGTATTTTTTAATTCAGGTAGTCTAACATGGTTTCTCAAAATTTTGTTTATAGGAAGATTAAGCAAGTAATTTGAGAAAATTAAATTTTTAAATCAATGTTAACAAGTAGGATATCTGTTATTTGTAAAATATCTTAACTCAAATCTTATTATTTAATAGAGTATTTGAATCCTGTAAATACTCGATTCATTTTTTGAATTACTACCTAAGCTCATATCCAAATATTCTAGATATTACCCCGTTAAATACACGTACTTATTAATTACCTGATTAAGATAAATTTAAAATAATTTTTATGTATATGGTTAATAAAAATTAAATTAATAAATTAAAGTTAGTTCATAAAAAAATAAATTAAAATTTGAAATCATATCTAGAGTAGTTAATGAATTTTAATACGTATTACATTTATTATAAGGAATTTACAAACAATATATATATTTAATATTAAAAATAATTAGTTATAATCAAGTTTAGGTAGTAGGTGCTAGAAGACCACTGCTCGAATCTTACCTAAAACCATGAGGGGTAGTAACTTTACTACCCAAACTCAATTATAAAATATACTAATATTACTTAATCAGGTCGAAATGCAGGATACTATGTAGATATTCAATTTATTAGATGGATTCTTATCATTAACAAAAAAGTTTATTAATTCTTTTGTAAATATGCTTACGTGGAATAGAAACTTAAATAAGAAAAAAAAATGGACTTAATACATATGTATTTATTTCCTTTTTATAGATTATGTACATAATTCTTAAATATATTTTATACTGAACACATCCGAGATGTGCATATTTCAAGCTCCACATTTCCATTATTTACTTTGGAGCACCAAATTAATCATGTAAGCATAGATGTTGTCTCATAAAACATCAAAAAATTATATACCCTTTTTAATTAATATTGTCGTACTACCTCTATGCAATCAAAAATGCAGATAAGTGTCTCCTGTTCTTCATCTTTAAGTGGGAAAATGCAGTCCACAGACGGCAGCAAAGACTTGAATAGCAATTATTTGATTCCCACTAGGTCATAAGCTAAAATGGCATTCATAGCATGTTGTATCAGCCAAAGATGTTTATTTAGAGCAGAATGTTAGCATCAACAAACACGGGAGGCAAAAGACATAAAAGACAAAATCCAAGGAGAAAGTCGTTTGTAAACAGAGCTGTTACATATGATCATAAAGGGTCCTCAAGCTCAGTCCTTTTCTTTTGGATTTGGACTAAGCATCTAGTCAATCAAAAAGGAAAAACAAAACAGAAAAGCGCTTCACCTAGAGCTGCTAGTTTTCTGCTTAGCTTTCTCAATAAGGGGTTTCAATTGCTTCTTTTCAGCAAGAATTTTAAGGAAGTTGAACAAGAAGGGTATGTAGTTGTGTTTCCTGCGAATATTTTCAGTCCTCCACTTCTTGAATTTCTCCTCCTCCATCAAAATCTTCTCAGTGGCACCCTCAATCCCTGAATTTACTTCTGAAAGTTGTTTGTTTAGTGCTTCAAAGCTGCTTCTGTCTGCCAGTCTGTCCGACTGTATGGTAGCCAGCTGCTGCAAGATGCGTTCCCTCTTCTTTTGGAGCTCCTTAAGTTCAGCAGTGTACATCTCTTTCCTGTTCTTGATAACTGCCATGAGGTTGAATCTTATTTCACTTTTCGAATATCTCTCAATACGTTCTTGGATTACTGGTTGCACCATCTTCATCCATTCCATATCTCCTTGGCCAGTAGGGCACTGACCAAGGCTAATGGGTCCCTCCTTCAATCCATCAAGCTCATAGAGTACCCCATCAACAGGTATGTAGCTTATGAAATGGTAGACATCATCATCTTTCCCAGCAGCTTTCTGCTCCTCTGGGACAAAAGGCTCAGGCCTTGCAAAGCTATTATGGGCTGTACGTATAGCTTCACTGTTATTTATAGCCAGACCCTTGAGCTCTGGAGGAAAGTTTTTAGTGAACTCTTTCAACTTTGAAAGTTCTGGGCCAATGTCAATATCTGGGCAGTTCATGAGGATAGACAATATTGCTTGTGTAGCACAAGCATTATTGATGACCTATGAAAATGTAGGAACAAGAAATTCAGAAGATTTTGCAAATATGTTGGGACTCCAGAAATTACAAATTAGATTGTAACTGACCTGACTAGCAAAGAATAAATTAGGGTTTGGGTCCTTAATTACAAGACGTTCATCCTTCTCCCCTGGGCGCCATTTGAAAAGGAAAATCAACCCATACACAGGCCTAGCAAGGGAAGAAAAATTATGAAGGAAGAGGTTCAAATGTGAAAATGTAAAATGACCAGTACCAAGTAAGAACTCACCTAAGATTGTTTACAGCATCAAGATCCAATGAATACAACTCCTCTACCTGCTAAGACATAAGTTGTCATGACAGTATAAATGCAGGTAAAAGACAGACTACTATAGATTCCATTCAGACATATATAAAGAACATGCACAGCTATGCACCCACCCACAACCCCACACAAAGATAGACTTTGATAGCTGTACATTGGGTTAAATATAGGTGCAAGGAAGAAGCAAAAAACTAACAGCGTAAGTGGGTGGGGATGGCAATGGAAGCAATTTTACTTAACACCAACACAATCTGATCCAATTATGTAGGGTCTAGCTTAACCTATAAACAGGTTCAGTTTGTGGCTTAAAGTATGCTAATGGTGCAGCAATAGCTTAATTAGAAGACATTACCCTTTTTGGAAGTCAAAGGCTAAGATCAAGGCCTCTATATCATCAAAGAAGTCCCTTTGGTCCAAGAAAAAGATCCTCGGGGGCTAAGTAATCATTAAAATATAATTTATCAGTTTATACAACTTTTTAGCATCCAAAGGAATTCAATAACTTTTTGTTTTGCTTGAATGGGCATTAGTCATACGGTCCATTGGATCTTGTTTCGGGTTTAGTTAAATTATGAGATTTAAAATGAGGCCTTAGAACATATATGTTTAATATGTTCCTAAGTTTAATGATTTTAAAAATCCTAATCCATCAGGAAAAAACAAGTTAGTAATTTGTAGGTGCCTATTTTTTATTTCTCAGTATTGCTAGAATTCATAAGAGTTGATTTCTCACAAAATTTTCAGTTATGAAGAGTTCTTTGAGAACTTGTATATCTGATTTGAGTTTTCCCTCCCTCCCTCCCCTCTACTTTTCTTCTTCTCATCTATTGTAATAGTAATTGACTTAGTTCAGTTGAACCAAGATACAATTGGAAGCTTAAGGGTAATATTATAAGAATCCTTATGCCTTTCACCCACATGTAATTGACTTAGTTCTAAGGCAACAAGACCATGCATAAAGCCATTAACAAACCTTCCAATTATATGACTTGTCCATGACAATGAGAATGGGATCGTTTAAATAGCATGGTACAGAACACACATGAGGTAATTAACCTAGCACTAACTGATTTGTTCATTATTCATTAAAAAAGCTTCAACAGTATCAGTCCACATATGCATCTAAAAGAAAATAAAGAGAGGAAATCATAAGCAAAGCTGACCACAAGACAAACATTAGGGACCAGTTATAACACATAAACAAGAAGCGTTACTTGTACGCCTTTAACTTGCATCTGCTGTATAAGTTCTGTAAAAACACCTGCAACACATGGCAGAAAACATTCCCATCAAGCTTAAATCTCAAAACAGCTCATCCAGAAAACATCACAGCTAAAACTAAGCAAGAGGAGCACTAAAAGATGATTATTCACTTGATGCAACATGTTAACACGTGCAATGTCAACTAACAAATATAAGATATACATAACAAATCCAATGCCAAACAAAAAACACCGCATAACCCAATACTTAAAGTATTATGCAAGTAGCAAAAAAGCAAAAAATTAAAAAGAACTACCTAGCACCTCAAGCTAATTTAACTTACCTTTCTTAGGCTTATGAAAAGGCTTATTAAGGCCACTGAAGGGGCACCAAATTTACTCTAGTTAAGGACCAATGATAGCCCTTACAAAAATGTAAAAGGACTTCACCTCTAATCATTGGCAACCGCTGCGGCTTCAATCCATCTTATTCTAGAATGTCTTCAAAAAGCAGGGATTGGCTCGATCATTATCATGTAATAAACATCAACATGCATTTCTTTTGGTTATTTTTCATTTTTCCATTAATTACATGCACATTCTATGTTGCACTTTGAAAATCTTAAAAGAGAATATGCATCTAATTAATAGAACAACAAGATGATCCAACTCATCCAACACCTTAACAATAATTAGACAACAATGAAGTGTATGGATGGCGATCAAGCCTGCATGTTATTATTGGCATGTGTGCTGCATTGGGACTGATTTCAACAAATTTTATCCACTGAAATATCAAGAAAAAAGATCATGCCTCGGACAGACACTGACCCAGGCATTAATGTAATCTTGCAAAACAATTGCAGCAAAATTTTTACCCAAATCACCCTCCAAATGATCGCTATAAGATGATTTTTTCATGCCCTATTACTCAAACGCCCTTGCTATTTCCCACATTTCTTCTTGTCCCTCACCATCCCTTCATGGCCATCTAACTTGAATCTCCCCCCACCCCAACTTGTTTAACATTTAGGAATCACACCATTTATCTAGAAGTGGTTATTAAAGACATGTAATCTTCTCAAATGTGGCTTTTCATGAAACCCGTAATAATCTTAGGTTTTGACGATATTTAGATTATCATCTGCACTACTCAATTCATTCTCCATCATAATAAGAAAATGAACTCCAATCAGAGACAAACTAAATGCAAACTTGAGAATAACCTTGAGCCACGCTTTTCCTAAGAATAAGTGTGTTCATTCCTTCTGCTACAACGTTTAGACAAGGAAATAACATTTCCCACTTACTTATTCATTTGTCACCTGTTAAATTGTTTCTCTAGCAGAATGAAGATATTATAAAGAAAAAGTGAAGTAACCAAATTTCACCACTAAATTGGCAATCACTCCTACAACCCTAACAATATGTGTAATTGAAGACTAACAACCCAGACTTCTCTTAACAGTTGCTGTCCATAGGAGGATTGAGTTCCAAGGTCCAAACCCACTCTTCCCCTTAAACTTTGTAGCCAAAAAGAAATTGAAAAACTGAATGAGATACCAAAAATACAACTGAAGAAAAAAAAGTGAAAAAGAAAAAGCAAAGCCCATCAAGAACTTAATGGTTAATAAAGCATTTCACCTTATAATTAAGAGTAATTCTTAACAAATTAAAATTAAAAAAATAAATTTGGAATAAGCATACCGGGATCGGATTCAATCGTGCACCAAGACATGATGAGATATTAGCAGCTGCCGCCTGCAGCACACAAACAGTAAATTGTTTAAAAATTGCAAACGAGAAGAATATAAAAACTAAGAAATACCTAAAACTCACAAGCAGAAAGAAAAGAGGGGGTTTTCGGACTTTCTTCCTCAACCCTAAATGGCTAAAGGCTAAACTTCGCGGGCTACTTCTGCTGTGAGCTTTCCCACTAGCGATGATCTAATAAATAAATCTGAACCGTTGGCCTCAATTTCAAGCTTTGGGCATAATTATTAAATCAAGTGTTTTAATTTGGTTAAAGTATCCATTCGGTAGTTTTTAATTTAGTTCCTGTATTCAAAATTATAATAATTTAATTCTTTAATTTTAAAAATTATTTCAATTGAGTCTTTCTAATTTTTTTTATCTATATTGATCGTTACGACGTTTATGTCAATGTTGATATGACACGAGATGTTGACATGGCATGTGAGGTGGGTTTGTGTTGTTGACATAGTACAGAGTGACATGTGCACATGCTACTCTAATAGTGCCATGTGGACATGCCATGTGGCATTATCAATCATGTCCACATGGTACTGCCAATCTGACATATCAACGATGATATGGCATGTCGGCATGTCAGATGGGAAAATTTTCCTCCAAAATTAAATCTAGGTTGATGTCAAAGGGATCTAATTGAACAAAAATTTGAAGCATAAGGACCTAATTGAAGAAAAAATAGGAGTCGGAGGACTAAATTGAGCAAAAAATTAAATTTAACTCACTAATCATATTGCTCTAGTAAATGCCACATGGTTTGTTAGCCATTTGGTTTTTGAGCTAGCTTGTCCTTCAATCTCGATTTGTAACCCTAAACAGTTCCAAACTCCAAAAAATCAACTACTATCCTCATAGTCGTTAACCATTGAAATTTCAACCATCAAAAATCTAAAGAGAAGCATATTGACGTCTAAATTGCTAGGTTGAAACTAATATTAAATTTGTCATCTAAAATTGAGAGCTTTAAACTAGTTGAGCTGACGACTCAAAGCTCGGGAGAAGGAAAGAGTTCAAAAGGAGGAAAAAGTTCAAGAAGAGGAAGGGGAAAAGAAAAAGAGAAAGCTATGGTTGTTAAGGAGTGAGGTAAGCTTGAATGTAGACCACATTGTGGTCAATGTGGTCCCGAATGGTTTGCTTTGTCTACCATATGCTTTGTTTATATGTTGTTTATTGAGCCATGGCCATCCTTTATATGAATAATGTGAGCCGAATGCTTTGTTTATTATTTGTTGCTTTGTGTACATTTCATGTGAACATATGAGAATTGACAATAAATGTTGGAATGATAAGAGATCAAATTGAACAAAATTGAAATTGTAAATGGATCAAATTGAAGGAAAAAAAGTTTGTTGCTGACATTTTATTTGTTTGTCTTACGTTGTTATTGGTTGCTATTGTGTTTTATGATTATTGATTGAGTTTTTAAATTTCATTATGCAGATAAAACAAATAAGATTTGCTTCCATCATGAGGGGACATTAATTTGTACCCTTAAATTTGCATACAAAAGTGGGAAAAAGAGGCTGGTAGATGTCCCTGATATAAACACCATGTGTTGTTGGAGTTTGTTACAAATACTGATGGCATTGAAGTATGATTTGGGGATGATTAAAGGGCTACATTATGAAGGATATTCTAGTTTGACCACTCTTTTTGATGATAAAAGTGTAAGTGACATGTGCCAGCTACTTAAGGAAAATAATGTGGTTTTCGTATATTTTGAGTATGGGGAAAATGCTCAAGAGGCTATTCCATTGCCTAAATCAATGAATGATTAGGTTGAATTTATCTCAACAGATGAGGACAATATAGATAGTAAAGCAGATGGCAGCCTTGAAGAATTAAATGAAGATGAAATTGACATGGCTTGGTTAAGTGATGAAAGGGAGGATGAGTTAGCACTTGCCAGGGAGAGGTTGAAAGAATTTAAGGAAAGTAGAGAAAGGGTTTTGGCTGTTGCATTTGAGGATTTTGATGAGGACTATCACGACTCGGAACTCCCATCAAGCCCGTGACAATCGCAGCAACATCTCGATCGATATTCATTACCCGAAATGTCAACCGGAACCCCGCACGGCTTTAATATCAGCTTCTCATTTTCCCTGTGGGTAATTGTTGCCAAATACCACATTCTAAAAGATTTTAAACTGTTTCCAACTTAAACAAAAAAAAATAATAATTTTCGTCTCACAGGGGTATTTTTTTTTGTCATTTATCCCAAAAATCTCAAAATCAGTTAAAAATATAGTATGTAAGTGGAAAACACATATTTCATAATCAAAAATAATTTTGGATGTCTAAAACATTCGTTTAAAATGGAATTATGACTGTTAGAATAAAATAAAAGTATTAAATAAAATATTCAATTTTCACATAAAACAATATTTTAAGAACACTACATAAATAATTTTTATAGTGTAAAAGCAAAATAAATTCCTACATACTGTAATGCAGATAACCAAAGTATAGAATTAATTTACAGTGACACGTGGGCCCACGAATGACCAAAAGTATCAAAAGAAATGAACCTACAGTTTTTGGATGTGGCAAGTTCAACTGTAATCCTCGCCGATATCAGTTATCTACAATCTATTCTGAGCTTGAAATGGGTGGAAAGGAGGGTGGTGAGATTATAAAATCCCAGTGAGTAAACAAACATCACTCAAAATATCTAAAGTCGAGTAAAAGGAGACTATTAAAACATTTCATCAAACTGTAATTTATCATCTTTCAACTTATTTCAACCAAATGAAATCAATTTATTTAAAGCAAATAATCAGTATGGCTTATGAATTTCTTAAAAAGCTTGGCTCATGCCAAAAATTATTATCATACTCAGTTATTTGGGATACCTTGGCCGAGGGCTATCCCAACTGAGTTCGCCAAGACTATTAGAAAGTCATGTTTTTATTTTGAAAACATAGTCGTTCCTTGGCGTTGGCCGAGTTCCCCTTCACGTGGTGATTTGGCGCGAAGTGAACTCTAAAAGTTATACCTCGGGAGTTACCCTACTAGCCTCTCCAATCGAGGTAAAAATATAACAAGATTCTGTGCCCCTCTAATAGGCTAGTCCACAGAACCCAGCCCACTGCAGCAGGTCAAACCCACCATACAATAAAATTTTGACAGCATGATAGGGCTAATATATTACTACCTAGCCTGCAAGGGTAAAATAAAGCAATTCATACAATTCATAAAAAATACAACCCAGCCAGTCATGCCAATATATTAACATAAGCCATTAATTCAATTTTAAATTTACAACATATCAGTGGTCTCCAATTACTCTATTTTCAAAATCATTATTTCGTTTCAAAACAATTTATAAAATATTTTCATTTAAACTCATTTTGTTTACAAAACATAAAAATTTACCATTTTAACTCATTTTCATAAAATTCACCAAAACCGAATAAAAACATACATTAGATAATTAAAGTGATGGTAAGGTTACTCACAGTGTCTAGAATAGGGATTTTCGAAATACTCAAACTACTGGTCCTCGGGTGCAATTCCCTTGCCTTTATCGGAGGACTCACCACCTTGACACAGTACAAAATCGAGAAATTCACCACATTGGTATTAAATTGAAATTAAACTAATTTAGACTACTAATGCTTGATATGGAATGCAAAAATGTCTAAATTTTGCCTAAACGCGGTGTTAGCCTATTTCGATCTTTTACCCGATAAATCGATATACGCGTCTGTTTAAACTCCAAATTAATTTTTTTTTTCAGTTTCTATACCTCAATTGCACCCAAATTGACTTAATGTCCCTCAGTGTGGTGCAAATTATCAGTCCCGATAACAAATTACGAAAATACCCCTAGTGGGTAAAAATTCGTATTTTTGCTCCGAAAATTCCCATTATTTTTCTAGGCTCATAATTCATCATTATTCATCATAATTCCTCAAATAAACATCAAGATCAGGAGCCAATATTCCCCTAGAAAATTCGGCATAATGGGTTTCAATGGGAGAAAATTATATCTCTAGCTTATTTTTGCTATATTTCAATATAACCTAACTAAAATCACTTAATTCAATTAAAATCAACCAAAACTCAAGTTCAAAACTCATCCATGGAGGTTTGGCCAGCATGGGTGTCCATACCCACTTTCTAATTTTGCATGGAAATGAGAAAAAATGCATGGGTAGTAAAAATCACAAGGAAAATCAATGAAATTTACCTTTTTAATGCTTGATTTCTTGATTTCTCGATTTCTCTTGATTTTCCCCAAAATTTTCAGGTAGGGTTCTTATTTCTTTTCCCTCTTTTCTCTACTGGTTTGGACAGCTGAAGAAGATGAGAATTCTGGAATTTTGACCTTTTTAAAGGCTAAAATAATATAATATTATTTTATTTATTTTTTTAATATTTTATTAATTCCTTAAATTCTAGCCATCCATTTGTTTCCAAATTTTCACCATACACTTGTCCCACATATCTATAGCTTAGATAAAATTCTCAGACTTATCCAAAGTCTTGGTGGAGTAATTTTTTAAAATTTACACTTTTGCCCCTGTAAAAGTCAAAAATTATAATTTTGCCTCAAAAACTGAAAGATTGCCTATAGACATATTTTTCATCCCTTATACTCATACCATTCTCCAATTTGTCAAATTTGATCTAAATTCTCTCAAAATCTCAAATTTTATCCGCGAGTGGTAAAATTACGATTTTACCCCTACACTCTAGAAATCATCGAAATTAAACTTTTTCACTGCCAAACCCTCAAATTATACTCCAATAAGTCAAATGGGGCCAAAAAAAATATTTTCTAAAAATTCTCATTGTGTCCCTAGGTGGCAAATGATCATTTTACCCCTAGACAATGAAAATTTCGGTTTGACTCCAAATTGATCCTCAAACTCCAAATCACTATATTAAACCATTCTGGGACTTTAATATTCTTAATTTCATTTTAAATTCTCTATTTGATCTAGTTCGAGGCTTAAATTAGCTTAATTGTATCATTTGGTACATTGTCATCTTTTAACGATTTTTCTTTCGGGGCTTTCCAAGTATGCAAGCATATTGTCAATCATATGAATGACATGACAAGTATTTTATAAGGTCGGGCTTGACAAGGACAGCCTATCTGTTGGGGAAATCATTACAATTAAAAGCTTATTGAAGTAACTAGAGCTGTTGGAGGCCTATCAGAAGTTGCTGTAAGCCAATCAAAAGTTGCTAGAAATGAAAGGCTCAATGATTACATTGATTCCAATGATCTAAGGAGCTATATTTCAACAAGCTTTGGGTAGAAAGTTGACGATGCACAAAAGGTTAGATCTAGCGGCAGGTATACTTCTGGTATCAAGATTTCAGAATTTTTTGTTAGTTAAATTTTCAGAGATCCAACACACTTCAAAACTACCTTGTATGAGTACAGTTTGGGTAAGCACTTTGCTTTTTTATACAAAAATTAATAATAAAGTCAAAGTAAGAGTGAAGTGTGCTGCAATGGATTGTGAGTGGGAGATATTAGCTTTGAAGCATAGGAACAATAACTCTTTTAGAGTGAAAACCTATTTGGGAACACACAATTGTTTGCCCACAAATTAAAATAAATGAGTGATAACCCAGGTGGTTGCGAGAAAGTTTAACGATGATATTGTCAAAATGCCATTCCTGAGGGCAAGACAAATAGCCAAATTGGTTCAAAATAAGCTTGCTATGACAATTCCTCTCTTTAAGGCTAGAAGAGCCAATTTGAGAGTGGTGAAGGAAGTTCAAAAGAGTTATGTTGAGGAGTTTAGAAGTTTACGAAAATATGCCGATGAGCTACTAAGGACAAATGAAGGGACAACAATTAAAATAAAGGTGGATAGGATAGCACCAGAAGAGGCACTGGTTTTCCAACGAATGTACATATGCTTTGTTACATTAAAGCATAATTGTTTACAAGGATGTGAACCCATTTTTGGCTTAATGGTTGTTTCCTCAAGGGTTTAGTGAAAGGACAACTTCTGGTAGTCGTTGGATGAGATGGGAACAATCAAATGTTCCCTACAACATGGGCAGTTATTACTGGTGTCGAGAACACGAACCATTGGAAATGGTTTTTTGAGTTATTATGTACCTATCTTGACCTTGAAGATGGTATAGGTTGGATCATCATGAGTGACATGCAGAAGGTAAATTTTTGTTTATAAACCAATTAGATTAGTTATATATATATTTGTTTATAAACCAATTAGATTAGTTATATAATATATCTCTATATCTAAATATGTTGTAATTGGGTAAAGTTCAGAATTTATTGTAAAGGTGAATGTGGCTTTTTTGAAAATTTTTGATTCTTTACTCATGATTATCTTTTGTTGTCACTTGCTTTGTGAATATTGTGTGTTGTGAATATGGTGTCTACTTGTGAATATTGTGTGTAGGGGTGTCTGTATGGGTTCTGATAGCATTTCTTTTATTTCCTTGGATGGGTAAGAGGGAGGGTGGTTATGCTAACCTCTTGTTTTATTGGGTGATGCATATCAAGGGTTTGGTCTAGAGGTTTATTTTGGCTCTACAGGTTCATTTTTGCTCCCTTACAAGTTGTTTTGTTAAAGCGGTGAGAATGATTGCTTTTTGTTACTTTTTATTTGAATGAAATATTCAATATTTCAAAATATATATATGTATATTTTGAAATTTTGGATATGCAACAACTTTTATTTATCAATTTCTTTTTGCTCAGCCTTTTATTTATTAATCATTCTACAACAGTCTCATAGTACTAAAATACATGCTTATTTGGAGCAAATTTTACTCATATATGAACATGCCCTATTTTGTATATGTTGATATATATATATATAGAAACATTTACTAACTAAGTACATTTTCTTATTTTATGGGCTACTAAGTGCTATCAATGAGTTGCTTCCTTATGTTGAACAACGAAGGTGTGCACGACACATTTACTCGAGGTTAGGGAAGAGGCTTAGAGATGCAGAATTGAAATACCAAATTTAGTGCTATGCTAGATCTCCTAACTAGCTAGAGTTGAAAAGGCAAATGGAGTTTCTCAAGTTCATAAATAAGGTTGCACACAACCACTTACTTGAGAACTAGGATTCTTTGCACTGGTGTTAAACATATTTCTCTGATTTCACGAAATGTGATGTCATCAACAACAATATGTGTGAGCCACTTAATAAAGTTATAATAGAATCTAGATGTAAGCCTATAATCAACATGCTCGATAATATTAGGCTTTCTATGATGAGGAGATTGGTGCAGAACAGGGTAGAAGGGATGAAGTGGAAAACTAATTTTAGTCTTCATATACTTAGAAAATTAAAGAAGTATAAGGGGTTGGCAACTAAATGGGAGGTGGAATAGAATGGTTCCCATCTTCATGAAGTATTCTGGGAAGATGCTAAGAAACATGTCAGGGAGAGCTACACAATATGTCTACAGAATGGGACATGTACCTACAGAGCTTGGTACATCGATGGAGTGCCATGCTAGCATGCCATCAGTGCTATCTATTATGAGGGAAAGGACCCTACAAAGTATCTTGTAGACTTTTTTTGAAAAGAGTGAATATCTAAAGACATATGACTAGCAACTTCATGTTGTGAGAGGGCCAATGTTCTAGCCTCAGCGAAATATGGAGGTTGTCTTACCCCCATATATGAGGAAATATGTTGGACGACCCAAGAAGTAGAGTAAAGAGAACTATATGAAGGTTCAAAAAAGACAAGGATTTTGATGTCGGAAGGAAGATGAAATGCACTCTTTGTTGTCAAGAAGGACATAATAAGTTTAAATGTCTAATAAAGTAGGTCAGTGTCTTCTAGCTTTATTTATTGATTATTTATTATTATTAGTTACTAACTTTTTCTAATTTTCATGTCTAGGGTCAAACAAACACACAGAAAACTCATAATCGAAAGAAGAAATCTTTTGTCACTATTTGTGCACCAAGTGAAGTTAGTACTACTGCACCAAGTCAACATGTTGTTGGTCCCCCAAGTGAAGGTGTTGTTGCTACACCAAGTCAATTTGCTGCTAATGCACCAAGTCAATTTACTATTAGTGGTGCAGCAATTGAATTTGCTGTTGGTGCAAGTCAAGGTGTTGTTAGGTTAAGTGTTTCTATTACTACTACTACCAAGAAGATAAAAGTGAAGGCTAGTAGAGGTACCTAATCTGTTGTTGTAAGTACGAAAGGCTTCAGTTCAGATGATTGTACTGTCCCAAGGACTAGATTGAAGCATGTAAGCCATAAGAAAAGGAGACAATGGCTTCTTAAGGCCAAACAAATTTGCCTCAACACCTACATCTCCTCCAAGACATATTTCTATTATAAATGTGAGTAACTTTAGTCCATGTTCTTGTCATGTTATGTTTATTAATAATTATCCATATTTAATTGATTTGTTTGAAGTTTATCTTTTGATGTCATGTTATATAAGTGAGTAAATTTAGTTTATATTTATTATTTCAATTTATTATATAGGCTAGAAGACCAAATCAATTGGTTGTTACAATTGGTAGTGGGGATTCAACATCATTCATATCGAGTAGGCGACTACTGGTGAGCAAAATTGCACTTGCATTCTGTCATGTTGTATAGGTGAGCTAAATTGAGATTCTAACATTGTTTTTGTTTATATTGCCATAGGAAATGGGTAGATAAAGGCCATTTAGGAAATCATAATCTGAAGCTTAGCTGCCCATTCAAGAAAGTGGTAAAAATGACTAGAGTTTGCTGTGATTTTTAGTTGCTTATATGCTATGTACTTCAATGTTGGGTACATGTTGTTGCTATCATGGTTTTGTCAACAATATTATATAGTTATAGGTGGTTGCCATGTTTTTGTCAATATTATATAGTTATAGGTGACTTTTTTTCTGAATGGCATATATTGCATAGGAATGTTGCTAGAAAATGATTTTGTGCAAGCATAATTTGGGTTTCAAAGCCTCTTAAACAACTTTTGTGAATGGATTTGCACATATATATAAGTGGATGTATCTTCTTTCATATTATAATTATAATGATAAGTATTATTTAGTGTAAGATACTATTTGTTGGAGAAATTTTTCCTTTCATGTTCTCATGGAGAGCAATCTGATTAGTGAGTCACATTATATTTTTTTGCTTCAATTTTGTCACGACTCAAATCGGGGAACCTTGATTGACGCACTAGTCCAAAAAGCAAGGCTTGCAAGCCTCAAAAGTTCAAACCACATCAAATATTCAAAGTGTCATAACAAACATATTCATATATGATTCAAGTTCAAATACATATAAGTTGTTTTTTGGCACATAATTTATGCATAACATCCCCAAGCCATTTGTTGGCTAACAAAGCGGGTTCGTACCTTACAACTTTTAGACAAATTTAAATGGCAACATTATGCCTACATAAATCCCAAGTACATATGGTTGGGAAACACCATAATTTGAGAGCAAAAATTACCACCTCACAGACCTAGCAAAGTGGACCCATCGTATAAGAAACCTACTGAATACCAAAATTTGTCGGTCAAAGAACAACACTAGCCATGCAAGTCCTATGGCCTATTTATTTATACATGGTGCAAACAGAGGGGTGACTTATCTAATACTTAGTGAGGGAGTGCATATATGTCAAATAAAATTGTACAGATAAAGGAATACATATAAACATTCACAATGCTATTAACATATTCGAACAAACATCTTCAACCATAAAGGCATATCCAATCATCCCTAAAGGGGCATTCTACAAATTTTACAAATTACATTGATGCCACTATGTCTCCACAAATAGTACATATCAAGTTAGGTTTATCTTAGAAGCCATTACAAAGTTAGTCACCATAAGCACATCATAGCTGCCAAAGAATTATATATCAAACTCATTTCCGCTTACTAAGAAGCTATATCATATTCATATACTCCTCAATAATCACACGTTTAAAAACTATAGCATATTAGTTGCAATGCAAATCGTAATCATTGAGCGGTCTTCCCTAGATATAATCAAATCACGTATGTGACCAACCAAAGGAGAATCAGGTCATGCATGGTACATAAAGTGATTGACGAAGGGTTTAAATCACGCCTATGGTTGAAACCACTAATGGAGAATCAGTCATGCACGGTAATCGAAGTGACCAATAGAGAACAAATCACGTCTAGTGCCGAAGCATTTGGCAGAGAGTCAAATCACGTTCAGAGCTGAAACATCTGGCGAAGAGTCAAATCACGCACAACATTGAAGTAGCTTATTGAGAATCAGATCATAGGGATAAAACTCCACTCAATCTTAAATCAAATCAACATCTGAAATTTCTCATTATTTGACGAAATAAATATCCACAATCAAAGCCATCATGCCTTCAATATCACATACATACATTATTTCACATCAGAGATCATAATTAATGAGTTTAATTACTAATTAGCTCAATATCATTTCTAAATGCCCTTGATCCTCCAAGGCATCAAACCCTTCTATCCTCCAAGAGGCTATTTGTCTAGAGTAAACTACTCCTAGACATTCATCATCTTCATAGACCTCCTAGTTTAGGCTTAAACATGTGCCACTAAGTGGTTTACACTAAGGCACAAACACATAGATTCACATATAATCATTTAACTAGCCTAGTCACATTTATCTAGGTAGTGTGTATAAATATATATACATATATCTCATTCAAGTACCATAACAACATATTTAACAATGCGTCATGCATCACATGCATTTATTCAAATAATAAACCCCACTCACACTGATAGACGAAGGTTACTCCTCAGCCAAATTGAGCTTCCCTTACCTTTAGCAATTTTCCAGCTCACCAACGTGTTACTAGCTTTATTTTTCCCTTGAACAAATCAAAATAATAATTATTTCTTAGCTTTCAAAAGTTTTTAGCATTTTAAACTAGGTTTAGTTTTAACTACTCTTAGATACAAAAACATAGGTTTTAAATCTTAGGTTCAAAAGCTTAAATCCTTAACTCAAAGGTTGGTTGCTCAATCTCAATTCCAAATTCCCAACAAGCTCAAAGGGAGATTTCACCAAAGTTGGAACAAATGGGTTTCAAAGTTATAAACCGATTAAATCAAAAATCAATTTGTAAAAAGGTGAAATATTATCTTAATAATGGTTTTCTAAGCTTTGATCTACTTCAAATGAGCTCCAAAGTCCACTTGGGGTTAAGGTTTTCAAAGGGCAAAGAGTGGGGAAGGTTTTTATTTTGTTTTAAAATGGGCAAACAGCTCGAACCCCTTTTTATTTTTGCCAATACCTAGGGATGTATCGATATATTTATAAATATATCGATACATTTTCACGGATTTCCTTCAAATCTATTGATACATGAGGCAATATATCAATAGAATTCAAGTAGAATGCTCTCTGCCTTAAATGTATAGATACATTGGGAAAACCTATCCATACATTTTTCACAAAATTTTCCATATTTCAAATCTATCGATACATTTGGACCATGTATTGATAGAATTATACAATATGCTTGTGTTATTCAAATCTATCTATACATTTGTGTATGTATCGATAGAAAATTGTCAAACTATCTCTATTTGTTCTTCTTACCAAGAATATATCAATACATTAGTGAATGTATTGATACATTTACTTTAGAATGGGCATTTTCAATACTCTAACTATTCAATAATCCAATTTCAAAACTTCTCAAATCACTCCCTGTTTAAGTCATACTTTTAAAAATAACTATTATAACTCATAATTCTCATACATATATTTAAATGTAAGATCTAATCTCAATCTAGACTTCAAACTTAAAGATTTATTAATCATTTTTCCAAAAGTTGGCTAAATATCATACTTAAGTGTTCAAGTGTCAAATGTATGCACAATTCCATTAAAGCCCTCAGTTATGCCAATATTCAGAATCATCCACCTATATATTATTCAAGGTTTAACTTAGCTCATCAATTAGCTTAGCTATTTCAACATATCATCAAAAGTCCTAGAACACATTTGTAAATTCAAAGTCATTCTCTATACACACATAACCCTATTCTTAAGTTTTCAAGCACATACAACAAAAACATAATTTAACTCCCCAAATAATGTAGTTAACATCACATATGGCTTATATCAAGGTCAGGGGTGTTACAAATTTGGTCCCATTACATATTAATTTTTTTTGTTCAATTTAGTCTTCCTACTCATAATTTTTCTTCAATTTGTTCCTTGTAGTTTAAATTTTGTTCAATTAGGTCCCTTTAACGTCAGCCAAATTTGATTTTTGGGGAACAATTTGCCTGCCTTGACATGCCACAACATCGTTGACATGTCAGACTGATAGTGCCATTTGGCATTGTCAGAGTTACATGGCATTCCCATGTCAGCATGTTAGGTTGACATGGCAATGCCACGTTAATAACTTGAGCCCACCTCACATGCCACGTTAGCATCCGATGCCACGTTAGTGCCACATTAGCACTATAATGATAAATTTGGATGAAAAATGTTAAAGGAACTAAATTATCGCGATTTTAAGTAGAAGGATTAAATTGAAGAAATGCCTAAGTATTGGGATTAAATGGGTACTTTAACCATTTTTATTTTTTAATATCGAATATGTGTAGTAAAATTTTTTTAAAAAATTAACTATATATAATATGTATACATATGAAATAAAGGAAAAAAATTTAAGTATTATAGTAAAATCTCTATAAATTAATTTATAGATTAATTAATAAAAAATTAATTTATCAAGGTATTTTTTATTTTTTTCCAAAATATTGAACTTAATAAATGGATTGTGTATTGTGATTATATGAATATTATCTAATTACTAAATTATGAATTATTATTATTCATGAGGAACAAATTATAGAGAATGTCATGGAAAATGATAAAGAAGATAAAGTTAAAGATAGTAGTTTTGTACTAGTGTTTGTCTTTCACAAAGATGCACTCAAAGTAACAATCACATTACATAATTTTCTCTTGCAATATGAGAATACTACACTAGAGTTTCTTAATGCACTAAAAAAGGTTACAGATGAGATCTAAGGAGACATTGATTTTAAGAAGAAATAAGTAATATTGGAGTCATATTGTACAAAGGCTTCTTAATTAAGTCATAATTTGCACTTGAGCATATGGCTTATTGGTTGGTGCTTGATCCCCCTACCTAGAGAGCAAGGTTCAAATCCCTCTCCTCCAATTAAAAAAAAAAGTCATGTATATATATAATTTTGGTGTATAATGAGACTATTAATTTATATATCAAATGGGACTTATGTGTTTTTTTTAAATAAATTATCTTATAAATTGAGTAAATTATTAATTTACCACATTAGACCCATGTCGAGACCAATCAAAAATATTATATAATCCAGATTATTAATTTATCGAATATTAATTTATAAAGGTTGTACTGTATATTTATTGATAGAATTGACAATTGAGCATTATATAACCTTAATTGGAAAGATGGTTGTTTTTTAATTTAAATTCTTAAATAATATATATCTTTAAATAAAATATATATTCTTCATGTTAATTTATTAATTAACAATTAAAAAATATTTAACATGTGAAAGTTAATAAAGCTATTTGATTTTCTTTTTGTATCTTTTAATCTAAAATTTAAATCTTAAAAGTTGAAACCAATAAAAAATTAGTTTTCATGTTTCAACCCAAAAGAAATTAAATAAAAAAAATGAGTTTATAGTAATTAGGTAGGTTTGTAAAATATGTATCACATATCGAGCTATACACTTTTCAATACTTAATTAAATATGATATAATATATCAATTAGTCTCATTTTTCATTACTATCGTAATGTATTTGTGTATTGTATGATATTAGTTGTTTTTAAAAGTAAGTAAATAAATTTTGAATAATAAATTTGTTACATGTATTTTACCTTAAAATAAGCTCAAATGCAAATCTTTCAATTCGTCTTCACATGTCTTAATTGTGTCATGTAAATAAAACGTATTAATAGTTATACGAGTAAACACTAACACAACACAATTAATTAAATATATCAAGATCTTAAACATCAATATGAATACATTTATTAAACTTGTAACACAACATGCCATGCTCAACACGTTTATTAAATGTGTCAGATTAAATTTTATACAACACAACATGATTTATAACACATTTAAATGATTAACACAATTAAAATTTTAAACACGATTAAATTAAAATTAAAATTAATTTTCTTTATATTTTGCAATCATGGCCTTATAATTATAACTATTTATAATTATGCCTAAAACTTAATTAAACTCTTTTAATTACATTTATAGAAGTTAATTACTTAGTACGTGATTTAAGTTTAACTTAAATAATCACTCTCCCAATTTAATTCAAATGCAATCATTGTGTGTGACCCATTAGGTTCTTAGCATGTTGAAAATGAAATTGATTAATGACTTAATTGATTAATATAAATTTTAATCAATTAATTTATAATCAATAACATAGACCAAGATTGACATCTAGTAATGCATCATGGCAACCCAATTGTTAGAAGAGTCAAAGGGTTCTTTGACAACATTTCAGTGTATAGTCTACCAGTGTAATTCATTCCCTCATCATATATCCCAAAGATGATAAGAGCTTGGTATAGTATTTAATCTTATTGACCTCCATATTCGTTCTTACGGTTATAGCATTAGCTTTATAGAGACTTATAAAATATTTTTATAATCTCCATATCATTTTGGCCAAAGACTTCAATAAGCTAATGTTAACCAAGAACTAATAGGATATGTCCTTTAAAACACTTAAGGTGATGATTCATATCTTGATCTCTTATTTGTCTTCACATGCTTCATACTATACCTAAAAATATCTTGTTTAGGCATTATTGGTTAGGCACTCATAGGGATGAAATTAAAGCATAGCATTCCACATATAAGATAACCTGGTGTCTCAAGTCTAGGGAGTATTTTCACGATTGACACATGAGAAGTATTGCATAAACACTAAAATGTATTACCAAATTGATAACTCTATGATATAGAGTTATTTGGGCTTAATTTTAATTGTAATTTAGCTTAGTTCTTGTAGTAATACATACAAATTAGTAGATATTATTTAATTATATTAAATTAGTTAATTCAGGTGAGTCAATCTAATCTTAATTAATTTTATGCTTAAATTGGTGTTAATGTGATTAAGATAGATTGTTACTGATTTATTTGTGCTTTTGTAAATATGTAATGAAAGAAGAATGTTAGTGGAAGAAGAAGAGCAATTTCAAGGTGCAAACTTACACTGCACATGTTTCGGTATTTTGGCCATAACTTTCTCTACAGAGCTCCAAATGAAGCGACTCTTAGACTATTGGAAAGATAAGAGAAAAAGATACAACTTTCATGTTTAACACTTTGTCCATTTCGATGTCAAAAGTGGTAAAAAACTTGTCTAATTTAACACACTGTAGCAGTCCTAAAACAATTACGATTTCTGTTAATTAATTGGGCACAACTGCGACCCACATAGTTTGATGAGGAAATCCCAACTGAAATTGACTTCTCTCTTTACTTAACTAGGCCTAACTTCAAAGCCCTATAAAAACAACCTTTCAGAGGACTTCGAGAGAGAGCAAAAAACACCAGATTGAAAGTTAAAAGTCAAGCTCGCAAAGTCATTGAAACTAAGAAGATTTTGAAGGATTTAAGAAGGCTTGGAAGATCAAGATTACAATTCTTCAAATTTATTTTTTTGATTAATCTTTTATTTTCTTAGTTTGTTTTTATTGTTTAAGCTTAATTTGATGATGATGTG
The DNA here is from genome assembly GCF_053813885.1 of Theobroma cacao. Taxonomy (NCBI): domain Eukaryota; kingdom Viridiplantae; phylum Streptophyta; class Magnoliopsida; order Malvales; family Malvaceae; genus Theobroma; species Theobroma cacao. Next base: position 33,019,902 of record NC_142643.1, read on the forward strand.
TGACTTGATGGGGAACTAATTCATTAATCTAAGATTATGATTGAACTCAATATGTAGTTTGAATTATTTATTTCTCTGTTACTTATGTTTGATTGATTTAAGTTATTTTTTTATTCTATTCTTAATGCTTCTAATTGCCTAATCACCAATTATATTGAATTGGAAACCTAGGTTAAACTTTAACGAAGGAGATTTAGGTAGACCTTTAATAGAATAGCGTATGATGGAATGCACTTAGTTGATTAAGTGGTTTGATTTGCATATAGGGTAGACATACACTTATAAGCCATATGTAGCTAGGATTAAAGTACAAACTTAATGAATCTTTCTTTAATTTAATTTGCATTGACATATAGTAAATTAAGTGGGAGAGGTATTTTTATGAGAAACTTGATAGAGACTTTTAAATAATTTAGGACTCTAGGTTAGCAACTTCATCTATTAAACTGAGTTAAGAGAGAGAGAGACAATAATCAAATGAAGTATTGAGGGACATCATAATCTTAGGTTTGGTAGTTAAATGAGTTTTATTTACTAGTTCATTTTGGTTTCAGTTTATTAGTTTTAATTTTTCTTTTTTATTTTAATTGTTTGGATAAAATTAGTGTATTATAATTTTAGTAGTTAGTAGTAAGAATTAAACAATTCTCTGTGGGAACGGTACTCTACTTCATTACTATATTACTTGTTAACAATATGTGCACTTGCGTGAAAAATCAAAGACACAAATGCACTTCTCATGGCAGGTCATGTTCAGTGAACTTGCTCTCCTAGGCAAACACCTATATTCTAGTTCCAAGTATTTCTATACTTCAATCTATAAGATTGATTGCTTACTTCCAAAGTAAGAAACATAGAATATATCAATCTCTAAGCATCATTAATGTTCAGTCTCTATAATACATTGACTAGAAACATTTTGAGATTATGTTTTGATTTATAGGAATCTCATAAATACAACCCATCACAGTTCCCTTGCAAGCCATATTAATATATTGGATTTCATCTAAATAGACTTATAACTCATTATAATTGATGTCTTATTGATGAAGGAAAATCTCTAATCATTCAACATGAGTGATATAATTGCATGATTTGAATCAAGGCTTAACCAACCCCAATTGGCTGTAAGACTCATCCCAACACATTAGCCATAATAAAAGAAAGTATTTATATGAGGTTTAAATGGGTCATAATTAAGTCATAAATGTTTTAGGTAGTTACATTTATATGATTGATTAAACTGGTCACAAGTTACACGGATACACGATAACATGATTAACTTTACATGTCTCAAACGGATCTTAAACGAGTGAAGCAGGTTTGACACATTTAAGATACAAAATTTTTGTGTCTTAACTATGTCGACACGAAACAGAATTATGATAAACCCAAATTTGCTTAACTCTATGTCATGTCATCATGATGTACACAAAATTACTAAGTTGACTCATGTCACAACCCGAAACTCTCATCGAGCCCGTGACAACCACCGCGTTGTCCCGATCAACACTCATTACCCATATTGTCAACCGGAATCCCGCAAGGCTTTAATATTAGTTTTTCTTTTCCCCGGTGAGCAACAGTTACCAAATATCATGTTCTAAAAGTATTTAAGCTATTTCCAACTAAAATCAATAAAAAAATGATTTTTGTCTCACAGGGGCATTTTGGTTATTTTTCCTCAAAAGTTTCGAAACCAGTTAAAAATGTAGTATGCAAGTATAAAACACATAATTCATAATAAAAAATAAATTTAAACGTCTAAACTTTCATTTAAAATGAAATTATAACTATTTGAATATAATAAAGATATAGAACAAAATATTTAATTTTTTCATAAAATAATATTTTTAAAACACTACGTAAATAATTTTTACAGCAAAAAAGTACAATAAATTCATATATATTGTAATATAGATAACCAAAGTATAAAATTAAATTTGCAGTGACACGTGGGCCCACGAAGGACTAAAAGTGTCAAAAGAATTGAACCTACATATTTTGGGGATGCCATTCCAATTATAGTCCTCGATGAAATGAGCTATTTACCGACTATTCGGATGCCTGAAATGGGTGAAAAGGAGGGTGGTGAGATTATAAAATCTCAGTGAGCAAACAAATATCATTTAAAATATCTAAAGGCGAGCAAAAGGAGACTATTAAAATATTTCATCAAACTGTAATTTCTCAAATTTCAACTTATTTCAACCAAAGCAAATCAATTTATTTAAATCAAGTAATCAGTATGGCTTATGAATTTCTTAAAAAGCTTGGCTCATGCAAAAAATTATTATCATACTCAGTTATCTGGGATACCTTGGCCGATGGTTATCCCAACTGAGTCCGCCAAGGCTATTAGAAAGTCATGTACACATAAAACATGTTTTCATTTTGAAAATATAGCCATTCCTTGGCGTTGGCCGAGCTCACCTTCACATGGTGGTTTGGCGTGAAGTGAACTCTAAAATATACCTCGGGAGTTACCCTACTCATCTCTCCAACCGAGGTAAAATATAACGGGGTTTACCGTGCCCCTCTAATAGGCTAGTCCATGAAAACCCGCCTACCGCAGTAAGCTAAACCCACCATACAATAAAATTTTGACAGCATGACAGGGCTAATATATTACTACCCAACCTGCAAGGGTAAAATAAAACAATTCATACAATTCATAAAACACAGCCCAGCCAGTCATGCCAACACAATAACATAAGCCATCAATTCAATCTTAAATTTACAACATATCAGTGGTCTCCAATTACTCTATTTTTAAAATCATCATTCAGTTTCCAAAACAATTAATAAAATCTTTTTATTTAAACTCATTTTTGTTTATAAAACCTAAAATTTGCCATTTAACTCATTTTCATAAAATTTCACCAAAACCGAATTAAAACATACTTTAGATAATTAAAATGATAATAAGGTTACTCACAGTACTAAGAGTTTGATATACTCCTATTCTCGGTCTCCGGGCACAATCTCTTTACCCTTGTTAGAGGGCTCACCACCTATACATCATATGTGACATGAATTTCAATAAATTGTGTCAATTTATCATAAACTATTTCAAGCTCTCTAAATCTAAATGAATGCATGCGATGGGATGCAAAATGTCTGATTAATCACTTAAATGTGATATTCGACCTAAGTCACACTATACTCGGCCTAATCGGCTAAAATCTCCAATTTAACTCTAAATCAATTCTTCTCACTTTCTACACTCCAATTATACCTAAATTACCTCAGTGACTGTGAATGAGATTCAATTTATCAGTCCCGAGTCAATAATCACACATGTCTATATGTTAAGCAAAAATTCAGATTTTCACACCAAATTTTCTCATTTAATTTCTAGCCTCACCAAACATCAAATATCACTAAAATATCATCAATTTCAGCCACAATATCCTCCCTAGAAAATTTGGCCAATGATGGGTAATGGGAGAAAATGAATTTTTCTTGTTGGTTTGTTTCTAGACATGATAAACTAACTAAAAACATTAACATAACTTAGAATCAAATCAATCCAACTTCATTCTCTCTTCATACCCATTCCAACCAGCCATGAATTCACCATGAAAACATGAAATCTAACCATGGAAAATGAAAAAGAAAGCATGGGTAGTGTAAATCACAAGTCAAAATCAAGAAATTTTACCTTTATTAGCTTAATCCCTTGAAATCCCACACTTTTTCTTCAATTTTCCCACCTAGGGTTCTTGTTTTTTTTTTCCTTTCCTCCTTTGTTCTTTTTTGACCGGCCATATGAATGAGAAATGGGCTGATTTTGTGTTAATTTTAAAGCTAAATATTTAATGGTTATAAATATGCCATGTGTCACCATTTCATTGGTCTATTTTTATTTCTTAACTATTAAGCTTTCTCTCTCCACCATATAAATTCTTTCAATTATCCATGATAATATTGGGTAAAATCCATGTGCTGGACAAGTGTTCTGGTGGTGGAAAATTACAATTTTTCCCTTGGGATGACAAAATTACCATTTTACCCCTATACTCCGAAAAATACCGGGATCACCATTTTTCACTTCTCAACCTCAAATCATACTCCAATAAGTCAAATATGATCAAAATCTTTAAAAAAATTTCTCATTTTGTCCTCGAGTGGTAAAATTATCATTTTATCCCTAGATAGTGAAATTTTCGATTTGGCTCCAAATTGATCTTCGAACTCCAAATCACCATATTAAACCATTCTGGGACTTTAAAATTCTTAATTTCATCTTAAATTCTTTATTTGATCTAGTTTGAGGCTTAAGTCAACTTTATTGTACCTTTAGGTACAATACCGCTTTTTGTAAATTTTTTGAGATTCTCCTAGTATGCAAACATGCTATCCATCACATGTATGTCATGACAAATATTTTAGAGAGTCAGGCTTGACATCTTCTCCCCCAATTGGATCAACCATATGATCCTTCTTTATGACTGATTTCGACATCCGGCTAAATATTAATATTTTAATATTATTTCATTAATAAAATATTATGTTATTCTAAAAATTTTATCTTGTATCTTTGGTTCCCAAAGTTTCTTATTATTCCTCAATTCGCATCCGACCAACTTTATTTATCACCATATCAAAGTATGGGGCATTTCAATCTCCCCCACTTAAATAGAATTCGTCCTCGAATTCACGTCGATGTTGCGTTATCAATCTCCTTCTATGATCCTATTCCTTTTTCCTTTTATAGGGACATTTGATTTATTTACCTCGTTCACCTTCAGTTCAATTAAATGCTTTATTTATGGCAATTATCATCCTTTGAAGCCAGATCAACAGTACCTTTCACAATCATGATTTCTTATATCGAGTCACTAAACATACCTTTATCACCCTTATTAAATTTGAACCTAACTTCCTCTTAATTATACCGATTTCGATCACATATCATACTTACTTATGTATACCTAATCATCATTTTATTAATTTGCTCCATGCCAAATTTCTCAACCTTGATTCATTCATCTTATACTGGTCCATACCCTTCTTTTAATAGAGTTCCATTAAGAACTTAAACAATTTAAGGCTTACCTTCAAAATCACTCATAACTTTAATCGTTCATTGCATGCCCATTAACACTTTAGCTCACTAACCTCTTTGGACATTATTTCAAAATCTCCTAATTGCTGATAACCATTATTCACCTTAGTTAGTCAAATTATCAATTTCATATATACATATGTACATGCATTTTCAAATGTCAACATCTCTCGTTATGTATAGGGATCGATGTGTTCACATGCCTTGGACTACATTCTGCTTTATTCATCTGCATCCCAATCCTAGTTTCAATATAATAATTCTTATAGTGCATGTCAACCTTCTTATTATACTTGCGTGTAACTTCATATCATTCATATCATTTCCAACCATATGCTTGAGTTTCCTTGTACTATATATCATTGCATCACAATGTCATCTCCATTGAATTATAATCTATTATGCTTGTATGCTTTATAATCCTATTGATGCCTCAAAAATTTATCTTAACTTGATCATTGCGTCTCATGCAATACCACAATTCCTAAGAGTCATCCTTTTTTCTTGATTATCCTTCATACCTCTACATTACCTTGTATCTTTCTTGCATTCCGATATTGATTTGTCACTTAAGACTCAAACTCATTTGAATCATGTATGCCTCAAGCATTTTCGAATTCCAATTTCCATAATATATTAGGAAAGTCTCATTATCTAACTTCATTTTCAAGGTTAACTTCTATCATCCTTTGTTCCACTCTTTCATATGAACATAACATCATTCTTCTTTAACCAATTTATAAATTGTACTTGAAATTGTAAAACTTAAAACTAGATTTTCCTCAAGTATTTTTTAATATTAATACTAATATCACTCTCAGCTTATAGCTTCCTTTTTATAATCACATAACTTAGTGCTTGCTTTAACGAGATCTAGAGCAAAACTTATCTTGAGTATTTCCTTAGGAATATCTATCTTAAACTTATGTCTCACAACAGATGATTACTTAACTCGTGACTTAGCCATTTGACTCCTCAGCAAGTTTCAAAATCACACATCTTATACTCATCTCGTATAATTTATAATTCTTCCTCAAAGGTATTTAAATATTCTTGAAACACTTAATCACTTATTTGCTCTTTCATACTCCAAGTATATAATTTCCATAAAGGCATGCACTTGCTCACCAAAATATTTACATGCATGCTCAACTACGCATGCTTCAACTTATCTCCAAAAGTTTCTATCATACCTCGTAATTTACTTGCGTTGTCACTAATCCTTTCCTTTCAACAAGGTCAAAACAAGATTAGTAAATTCTCGTAACAATATTCTATATAAACTCATTTGCTATATCATTCTTGAAATCTTTATTCACACTTTTATCACTTGGTATTGTCATCTTTTATCAATATCTCATACATTCATCTAACCTTTCTCTCACTTCCTCTTTAACCTTTTACAAGATTCACTTTATTTCTTAAGATTTGACTTTAGTCAACATATTATTCCTTTTAACACTCCACATGTTAATTTATTTTTTTATGTAGCCATCTAAAAAACTCTCTAACTTTTCTTTCTCTTACATGCCCATATATAAGGCAATAAAGAAACTCTGCAATTTCACTCATCATCTTTATTTTAATACCTCCCCAATGCACTTAAGACTCCAAACAACAAAGCTTAGCATCAAAACCAATAACTATATTTCAACTCGTGAGTTTCATCTTTATGCCGCTCATAATTTACTCTTGCTTTCTAGCCATTAGGGGTTCTTAACGCGACAACGTTTGATAGTCAGTACTGTGGCGTTGCAACTATTTGAATTCACTTTATTCCAGCAACTCTTCCACCTTTAAAACTACTACCTCATTTATTGATACTCGTGTGGCTTCCCTCTGAGTCTATACCACAATTAGCAAGACTAACTTTCTATCACAAGTGGGCGATCAGAACATTGATTTAACGTATTTATTTTGCCGCTACCATTCATATATCTTTACCATATCATTTAGTACAAATTTGCTTAAGCAAAAATCTCCAAATTTATTCATAGCTACATGTATCTCAGATTGCATATCACTTATCATCAGTCAATAAATCTCACTTTATAACACTCTTTCCATATTGTATAGTAACTTCACCATATAGTATCACGACACTATATTCCTCCATTCTACTATCATGCATACTCCATAGAATTTAATTAGAAGATTTACGTACCTTAACTAATGCCAATTCCATTTAATCATATCTTAAATACTTCAAACTTGTAAATTGCAACTCCAAGTGTATGTCCATATATTGATAATCCTTATATATTTCATGATCATGAAAACTACAACTTACAAACTAGCTTTCTATCATATGCACACTATTAGATCATTAACTTCAACATGTTTAATTCTCCTTTGGTGCTATGTTAAGATCATTCTTGGATACATTTCCATGTTAACATTGATATGCCTTTACCATAGCATTTAGTGCAAATTTGATGAAGGAATTGTCTCCAAATAACTCTTAACTATATAATTATCAAATTGTACACCACTAAATGTTAAGATCTTGACTTTACTCATCAATAACCAATCACATTTATTAAGTGAATAGTTTACTTAGTTATTACACCTTGCCTTTGCAATCATAAGATCAAAGTTGTCCTAAATTTAGGATGTAGAAGTTCTCTCTCTTAGAGTATATCCAAACATCAACATTTTCTAAATTCCTTACTTTAGAGAGATCACCTTCAAGACTGATCATTCGTATCATAGGCCACACTTTGAACCGAATAAACTTTTAAATTGATCTTTCAAGTAATTTGTATATCAGTCTCAATTATAGAACTTCATATGGCACTTAGACTAGATTCGACATTTCCAAGTCATTTAACCTCAAGCTGCCAATTCCACATCTAGTCCTTTAATCCCTTGGCTCCCCCTTTGCTATGCATAGCAAAGTTCAAGCTCATCCTTAGAGCAGATTTGTTTACTAACTTCTTACTTCATGACCACACATCAATTATAGTAATCATTGATACTCACTCTCGAGTTAATTCAAGTGCTTATATCCATGAACTATAATCAGTCCAATTAATTCTTGAAATCTCACAATCGCTTAATTGAAATCAACATCAATTCCCTCTAAGCTGCTGTATCTATTCAACACATATTCACATATAAAATATTTCAAAATCTCAACACCACTTTTATATGGGCATAACAAGCTCAATTAACATAAGGTTCTTATCTTCATGCACATAAGTATGGGTTTACTCTTACCTCAATACTTAATTTATACACTCCAAGTGAATTATAACCATCACTATTCATTCTAATCAAAGTGCGCCCCTTATTACCATTATCACATGTGCTCTTTTATATTAACCCCATTACAATCCATAGTCTCCAAATCTTTTTCCAATTGACAACCATGAGTTCAATTATAACTCCACCAAATGAATAAATTATCACGGCCTATTAGTCCAACTCCAAATTTCTCCATCCTTAATCGGAGCGATATATCATTTCATTAATCTTTCATTAGGAGCATTCGTTTTAAGATCTCTCCAACACTGGCTCGTGTCACGGGTGGCATCTTAAACCCAGACAACGACTTTACTTATGACCTTTGCATGACATTAACAAAGAAGTGGATTATTGGGAACAGGAGTTCATATAGCTCCCTGTCTATGACTTATGCTCCCATAAGATCTATAAGAAGAAATAGAATGAGTCTAAATAGCTCCAAATTCTATGTGCAGATGTATGTATTCTATTATATCAAACCTAACTTAACTTAACTCGGGCCACACTGACACTGTAGTTTTTAAATAACTTTAAAACCAAAAACTCTTATCTTTAAAACCAAAAGCTCTGATACCAATATAATTGTCACGACTCGGAACTCCCATCGAGCCCGTGACAACTGTCGCGTTGTCTCGATCGACACTCATTACTCAAATTATCAACCGAAACCCTACAAGGCTTTAATATCAGTTTCTCTTTTCCCCAGTGAGCAACCGTTACCAAATATAATGTTCTAAAAGAATTTAAGCTATTTCCAACTGAAATCAATAAAAAAAAATTATTTCTGTCTCATAGGGGCATTTTGATCATTTTTTCTCAAAAATTTCGAAACCAGTTAAAAATGTAGTATGCAAGTATAAAACACATAATTCATAATCAAAAATAAATTTAAACATCTAAACTTTCATTTAAAATAAAATTATAACTATTTGAATATAATAAAGATATAGAATAAAATATTCAATTTTTTCATAAAACAATATTTTTAGAACACTACGTAAATAATTTTTACAGCGAAAAGGTAAACTAAATTCATATATATTGTAATATAGATACCAAAGTATAAAATTAAATTTGCAGTGACGCATGGGCCCACGAACTACTAAAAAGGTCAAAAGAATTGAACCTACATATTTTGAGGATGCCAATCCAATTGTAGTTCTCGATGAAATGAGCTATTTACCGACTATCCTGATGCCTGAAATGGGTGAAAGGGAGGGTGGTGAGATTATAAAATTTCTTTGAGTAAACAAATATCATTTAAAATATCTAAAGGTGAGTAAAAAGAGACTATTAAAACATTTCATCAAATTGTAATTTATCATTTTTCAACTTATTTCAACCAAATGAAATCAATTTATTTAAATCAAGTAATCAGTATGGCTTATGAATTTCTTAAAAAGCTTGGCTCATGCCAAAAATTATTATCATACTAAGTTATTTGGGATACCTTGGCCGAGGGCTATCCCAACTGAGTCCGCCAAGGCTATTAGAAAGTCATGTATGCATAAAACATGTTTTCATTTTGGAAATATAGCCGTTCCTTGGCATTGGCCGAGCTCACCTTCACGTGGTGGTTTGGCGTGAAGTGAACTCTAAAATCATACCTCGGGAGTTACCCTACTTGTCTCTCCAACTGAGGTAAAATATAATGGGGTTTACCGTGCCCCTTTAATAGGCTAGTCCACGGAAACCCGCCTATTGCAGTAAGCTAAACCCACCATACAATAAAATTTTGACAACATGACAAGGCTAATATATTACTACCCAGCCTGCAAGGGTAAAATAAAACAATTCATACAATTCATAAAACACAGCCCAGTCAGTCATGCCAACACAATAACATAAGCCATCAATTCAATCTTAAATTTACAACATATCAGTGGTCTTCAATTACTCTATTTTCAAAATCATCATTCAGTTTCCAAAACAATTTATAAAATCTTTTTATTTAAACTCATTTTTGTTTATAAAACCTAAAATTTGCCATTTAACTCATTTTCATAAAATTTCACCAAAACCGAATTAAAACATACTTTAGATAATTAAAATGATAATAAAGTTACTCACAGTACTAGGAGTTCGATATACTCCTATTCTCGGTCTTCGGGCACAATCTCTTTACCCCTGTTAGAGGGCTCACCACCTATACATCATACGTGACGAAAATTTCAATAAATTGTGTCAATTTATCATAAACTATTTCAGACTCTCTAAATCTAAATGAATGCATGCGATGGGATGCAAAATGTTTGATTAATCACTTAAATGTGATATTCGACCTAATTCACACTATACTCGGCCTAATCGGCTAAAATCTCCAATTTAACTCTAAATCAATTTTTCTCACTTTCTACACTCCAATTATACCTAAATTACCTCAGTGACTATGAATGAGATTCAATTTATCAGTCCCGGGTCAATAATCACACATGTCTAAATGTTAAGCAAAAATTCAGATTTTCACACCAAATTTTCCCATTTAATTTCTAGCCTCACCAAACATCAAATATCACTAAAATATCATAAAATATCATCAATTTCAGGCACAATATCCTCCCTAGAAAATTCGGCCAATGATGGGTAATGGGAGAAAATGAATTTTTCTTGTTGGTTTGTTTCTAAACATGATAAACTAAGTAAAAACATTAACATAACTTAGAATCAAATCAATCCAACTTCATTCTCTCTCCATACCCATTCCAACTAGCCATGAATTCACCATAAAAAAATGAAATCTAACCATGGAAAAAGAAAAAGAAAGCATGGGTAGTGTAAATCACAAGTCAAAATCAAGAAATTTTACCTTTATTAGCTTAATCCCTTGAAATCCCACACTTTTTCTTCAATTTTCCCACCTAGGGTTCTTGTTTTTTTTTTCCTTTCCTCCTTTGTTCTTTTTTGGCCTGCCATATGAATGAGAAATGGGCTGATTTTATGTTAATTTTAAAGCTAAATATTTAGTGGTTATAAATATGCCATGTGTCACCATTTCATTGGTCCATTTTTATTTCTTAACTATTAAGCTTTCTGTCTCCACCATATAAATTCCTTCAATTATCCATGATGAAATTGGGTAAAATCCATGTGCTGGACAAGTGTTTTGGTGGTGGAAACTTACAATTTTGCCCCTAGGGTGATAAAATTACCATTTTACCCCTATACTCGAAAAAATACTGAGTTCACCATTTTTCACTTCTCAACCTCAAATCATACTCCAATAAGTCAAATATGATCAAATTTTTTTAAAAAATTCCCATTTTGTCCTCGAGTGGCAAAATTACCATTTTGTCCATGGATAGTGAAATTTTCGGTTTGACTCCAAATTGATCCTCGAACTCCAAATCACCATATTAAACCATTTTGGGAGTTTAAAATTCTTAATTTCTTCTTAAATTCTCTATTTGATCTAGTTTGAGACTTAAATCAACTTTGTTGTACCTCTAGGTACAATATTGCCTTATGTAAATTTTTCGAGACTCTCATAGCATGCAAACATGCTATCCATCACATGTATGTCATGACAAATATTTTAGAGAGTCAGGCTTGACATCTTCTCCCCCACTTGGATCAACCATATGATCCTTCTTCATGACTGATTTCGATATCCGGCTAAATATTAATATTTTAATATTATTTTATTAATAAAAGATTATTTTATTTTAAAAATTTTATCTTATGTCTTTGGTTCCCAAAGTTCCTTATTATGCCTCAATTCGCATCCGACCAACTTTATATATCACCATATCAAAGTATAGGGCATTTCAACTCAAATATGTGCTCAATAACTTCCTATTTAGCACAAGAAAATATAGTCATGTGCTTTCACAATTTTGAACTCCAAGTTTTTTTTTACCAAAGTGCTAAAAATATTAGTCTAATAAAAATATTTGTCATAATATCTAAAATAGCCTTTGTACATGGGGTTTTTGTAATAAGGAGAGAAGGCATTGCAAACAAGTAAAAGAATGCGCCAGAGGTAACGGATAAGAAGATTGGAGCAGTTCCTGAAGTAATGAGTGTCATGGTAGGTGGAAGACAATAAAAAGAGAATTATGGAGTAGAAGAGAATTAAAAAAAAAAAAGCTTTGGAGGATTATCTGTTAGCTCGAGGGGGAGAGCCCCTCTAAATGAATTGTTAGGCTCTATATATAGTGCTTAAAGTGACGGTTACTCAAGAATAGGCTTTAATACGCCTGATGAATGACATTATTATGAAGAGCTTTAATGTGAGTAATTGTTATTGTAATTGGGTGTAATAAGATTTGTTCTCAAGTAAAAGATAATAGAGAAGAGGTATACATGAAAAGGCATAAGAGAAGAAGCTGTACATGAACAAGTATAAGAGAATAAGTTATACATGAATAGGTACAAGAGAAGAAAGTGTATGTGAATAGGTATACAAGAACAAGGTAGGAGAGTGAAACACTTGTACTTAAGGAAATAGTTAAGAGGAAGACCTCTTACCTCTATATCTGAGCCATTAATCCAAACTCTCTGGAACATTTTAAGATGAAAGTAATCCATAAACCCTAACACTCATTTCGGGTTGCTTTCATTGTTATCCATGTGAAGTGGTTATTTTGTGCGAAGTAACTACTTTACTTGTATTAGTTATTTCATATGGAGTAGTGCTCTACTTATTCTAATTGTTTTGCGTGAAATAGCGCTTCACTTGTTATAGTTGTTTTCTGTACAATATTATGTTGTAAAATAATTATTTAGAAAATAGATATTAACCAAAATCAAGTATCTACAGCTTTTAAACTATTCAGAAAAATTTAAATAAGTTTTTATTCTTTTATTACGTTTACTCAAGTTTTTATATTTTTATTTTGAGTCAAATAAATCTTTTAATTAAATACCACTTATCATTCTTTGTCATATGACATTGATGTGGCATGTGAACATGTTATTACGAATTATAGCATGGCACGTTGATGGGACATGATGATATAACTATATGACATTTTTTATCTTTTACATTAATATCACGTCAACGTCATATCGATATAAAATTATATGTGATATTTTAATTAATAACAATTAATCAATCATTAATTATAAAAGTTTGTTTAACTCAAAATAAAAGTTCAAAAACTTAATTGCATACAATAAGAAAATAAGAACTTTTTTTAACATTATGCCAAAGCATTTACAGCAATAATATTAACTCAAGGAAAGTAAACTTATTTTCTTGAATTATTTACTTTTACTGTGAAGTAATACTAGTTAATATTTGACATATTCAAAAATAACATCTAACGTATAGTCACATGAAATAGTATAATCACATCAAAGTAAATCTAAACTAAACTTAAAATTTACTAAAATCTAATCATATCAAAGTTATTGACTTGGATTGGTCAACTTTACGACCCAGCTTTTGATGTGGATCGATTCTCTAATTGGGTCATTTGTGTTAATCATTTAAAAAATTAACAGTGATCCATTAATTAGTTTATAAAACAGTAGATGATATGTCGATTTCTTTTCTAAGATCAATTAATTATAGACATTTCAAAATCATTTTTAATTCATTCCAAACTTAACTCTTGCCTATTAATCATTGATTGTTTTGTGCTTTTCATTAGAGAATATTTTGTTTGAAAAAAGGTTAAAAGTAAATGTAAATACATATTAGAGAAAATTAAAAAGTAAAACAATATTTGTAGGCTTAGTTTCATTTTGTAATTTTTTTCAACGATAATGAATATTTCTAATTAATTTATATTAATTTAATTACTCTGAATATTTATTTTTTTGACATAATCTATAATTTTATTTATAATATTTAAAAATATTTTTATTTATCTAATATTGACCCAAATGATTCAATGGTTAAATCATTGAACTGATAATCCGGAACTTTGGACTGATCATTGCCAAATTTGGTTTCGATAACCATACTTGGAAATAAATCTAAGTAGTTATATACATATATAATTGTTTAATAATTTCTATTTATACACTTAAGTGTGATCACTTAAAGTAAACAAATTTCTTAAAATCATGTGATTGAACAATCTTTGAGGTTTTAAAGGAAAATTAATTTTAATAAATATTGGAAACTGTTAAACTTTGTCTTAGTTACAAAAGTTATCATCTTTAATGAAATGACGGACAGCCAGTCAAATTAGAATATGTAATTGCTTTGTGCAAAATTGATTCATTTTGAATCCAAGAACCTTTTATTTCTAGTAGGTATAGAAGTCGCAAGACCGAAGCTTCCACGCAGAAACTGGAACACAAAACCGTGCCGCACAAGACAATTAATCTCTTATTTTCCCAAGCCATCATTCGCTGCTCTGTTATATACATATATATATATATATATATTTTATATATATATCAATCTACCTAAGCTCTAACCATTGATATAGTTTGAGTTTCAATCTTGAAAAGTCATGGCTGGCCTCCAATATTACTTCTTTCCGACTGTTTTCTACTACCCTCGCCCTTCATTGTTGAACGCAAACAAGAACAAGCCGGCGCTTGTTCTTCCAGTGGAGACCGGAAAACGAGACAAAAGCCATGCTGAAAATCTTCGTATAGCCGCCAATATGGTTCAATGCAATGATAACAAGTTTCCCACTGCTTCGGCTTCAACAGCACTTACGTCTTTCTCCATGCAACATGAAAACAGAGAGGCTTGGCCTGTAAGGTTAAATTAATAATGCCGCAACTCAAGTCTGAAGGAATATTTTACTGGCTGCTCTACTACCATCTCCATAAGGGTCTTCATGTATTCAATTTTTATTTTTTTTCCCGCTTTATGTTTCTTCGGTTTTAATTTTGTTTACACTTTTAAACTGAGTAATTTATTATGATGAAAAAAATGACATATAAATATATAATATTTCCCCGTTTAGCATCAGAAATCTTTTTATTTTTTTTGGGATCTATCTTGTGTCTACCTTCTCCAATGGAGTTTCTTTCTCCCCAGACGATGGACCCCACTAGATACTACCTGCCCGTCTTACGCCCTTTTAAAGCGGCATAGGGTACCTAGATGTTCAGAGTAGAACTTACGTTGTTCAATGAGCATGAAGTCCAATTTATCAATTGAGTCGAACACCGAATTCATTAATTAGGTTTAAAATCTCCACTGCTAATTGGGTTTAATGGGCCATTCGGGCCTTGGGTTTGAAGGCCCAGATTGAAAAATAAAAAAAAACAATAAAAGTGTTATAAATATATGTGTAAAAATCTATTATGTCATTATCAAAAGTTCAGATCAAGTCAAGCAGTCGTCATAGACCAAACAACCCAGCAGACCAAATACAGAAGTATAATCTGATGTGAACTCTTATATTTGATTATGTATATTTGGATTTGAGTGTATATTAAATTAAATTAAGACTAAGATTTAATATATTCAAATAAAATCTATTAAGCATTATCTTTATCTTGTAAATCATATCTAGATAAAGGTTATCATCGAATAAATATGCCGCTCACTTCATTTGTAAACGCACTCTCAAATAAAATTTTCTTGTTCTCTCTAAATACTTTATTTCATAGTTGTTATTTTAAATTATATTTCATAACACGTTATTAGCACAATTCTCTAATCTCTCAAGTTTTGGTATTATTTAGGTTTTATCATTTTCATATTTCAAAAGGATTTTAATGGTTGGTCTTCGATTTTTGGTTTTAGTAATCAAATAAGTGACTTGATATCTCTTTAGTGTTTTCATTCTCTGAAAATCAGCCTTAATGTGAATTTTGTTATCATGTCGTATTTATCATATTTTGTTTCTTGATTTATTAAATCAAGTTGAACATGAAAAAATATATAATTATATATGATATCTTTGTTCTAATTTGGAATATGATTTTCTTCATATATGAATTTTTTTTAAATTTCGACTATAATTTTACTCAATATATGTAAATCTATCTTTGATATTATAATATTTTGAATTGAACATATGAAATTGACTTTGTACGATATCTAACTTTGTATGATATCTATTTTTGTAACAAGTGGAACATACTATACTTTGGGTAATCTGAAATACGTTTTGTTTTGAATTTCATGCATTTTTTTGTGATTGAGAAAAATAACGAGCTGTTAATGAAAAATCATGAACTTCGTCCATTCTTTGAAGTGAATGTAACAATACATAATTTAATAATTATGGTCATTGATGTGGATGAAGTCACCATTACAAGGGTAAAATACTCTCACTCTTTAACTTTTAGTCATAATTTCACGCAGGTCCATTAATTTTCAAAATAATCAATGAGACCCAAAAGTGTAAATACCGTTAACAGAAAATATAAAAAAACTAAAATACCCTTTTTTATTTCTCTTATTTTTTCTCTTAAACAATGTGGCTGGCCAACAGCACTCCCATTTGCTAGCCAACCACCCCACGACTAGTGCTCTTCAAGGGAGGTGAGCATTAGAAAGGAGGCACCCTTGGGAGCACCAGATCAATGCTCCCCTCTCCTAAGGAGAGATTTTTTTTTTGCAAGAAAGAGAAAAAAATTTTAAAAATGAAAAATTATAATTTATATAGAGGTAATTTGTAAAATTAATGAAAAGTAAAATTATCTTTTTAATATTGTCACGTCATCAAATTAACGAAAATATTAACGATTGACTAACAGTTGGACTTATGTGTTTAGTGAAAGATATCTTTTGGGGAGGACTATCTATTTCGAAACTAATTGACTCATGTGGAATTATAGTTAAAAGTTAAAGGGTGAAAGTATTTTACCCTAATTGCAATCAAGGTGGTTACACTTATCACTATTCTAAGAATACATTTAACAACTAGAAATGGAAGGATACCTTTACGCACTAGAAGTGGATGGATACCTTTACCTATCACAAGTGGATGGATACTTTTACCCACCACAATTGGAAGTGAAGAGATATAGAAAATGCCTGTTATCGATGTTGTCAAACCCTGTTCTATAAAATAATTACGACGTCATTTACATGCTCAATAGAATATTTGCATGTTTAGGAAGTTCGAGGAATCGTTAAAAGACGATATTGCCCCTAATGGTACCATTAAGTCCATTAAGCCTCGAACTAGTTCAAATAGGAATTTTGAGGTGAAATTAAGAGTCTCACAGTTCAGGGATGACTCAAATGGTAATTCGGAGTTCGATGATCAATTCGGAGTCAAACTGGAATTTTTACTATCTAAGGGCAAAATGGTCATTTGTCACTTGGGGACAAAATGAAAATTTTTAGAAAAGATCTTTTTTTGGCCCTATTTAACTTATTGGAGTATAATTTGAGTATTGGAGTATAATTTGAGGGTTTGGCAGTGAAAAAATTTAATTTCGGTGATTTCTTGATAGTAAGGGCAAAATCTTAATTTTTCCACATACGAACAAATTTTGAGATTTTGAGAGAATTTAGATCACATTTGACAAATTGGAGAATGGTATGAGTATAAGGGATGAAAAATATGTCAATGGGCAATTTTTCAGTTTTTGGGGTAAAAATATAATTTTTGACTTTACGGGGGTAAAAGTGTAAATTTCAAAAATTACTCCACCAAGACTTTGGATAAGTCTGAGAATTTTATCTAAGCTATGGATATGTGGGACAAGTGTATGGTAAAAATTTGGAAACAAATGGATGGCTAGAATTTAAGAAATTAATAAAACAAAAAAAATGAATAAAATAATATTATATTATTTTAGCCTTTAAAAAGGTCAAAATTTCCAGAATTCTCATCTTCTTCAGCTGTCCAAACCAGGAGAGAAAAAGGGGGAAAAGAAATAAGAACCCTAGCTGAAAGAATTTGGGGAAAATAAAGAGAAATAAAGAAATCAAGCATTAAAAAGGTAAATTTCATTGATTTTCCTTGTGATTTTCACTACCCATGCATTTTTTTCTCATTTTCATGCAAAATTAGAAAGTGGGTATGGACACCCATGCTGGCCAAACCTCCATGGATGAGTTTTGAACTTGAGTTTTGGTTGATTTTAATTGAATTAAGTGATTTTAGTTAGGTTATATTGAAATATAGCAAAAATAAGCTAGAGAAATAATTTTCTCCCATTGAAACCCATTATGCTGAATTTATTAGGGGAATATTGGCTGCTGATCTTGATGTTTATTTGAGGAATTATGATGAATAATGATGAATTATGAGCCTAGAAAAATAATGAGAATTTTCTGAGCAAAAATACGAATTTTTACCCATTAGGGGTATTTTCGTAATTTACTATCGGGACTGATAATTTGCACCACATTGAGGAACATTAAGTCAATTTGGAGGCAATTGAGGTATAGAAACTAAAAAAAATTAATTTGGAGTTTAAACGAATGCGTATATCGATTTATCGGATAAAAGACCGAAATAGGCTAACATCTCGTTTAGGCAAAATTTAGACATTTTGCACCTCATATCATGCATTAGTAGTATCAATTAGTTTATTTTGGTTCAGTACCAAAGTTGTAAACCTCTTAATTGTGCAATTTGTCAAGGTGGCGAATCCTCTAGCAAGGGCAAAGAAATCGCACTCGATGAGTAATAGTTGGAGTACCCGAATTTAGTTTTCAGAAACTGTAAGTAAACTTATTATCATGTTAATTATCTAAAGTAGTTTTATACAATTGTGTGATTTTATGGAAAATGGGTTTAAATGGTAAATTGCTATGTTTTAAGGGAAATTGTTATTTTATAAAATGATTTTATAAATTTTCTGGAAAATCGAATGCTGGTTTTGAAAATAGAGTAATTGGAGACTGTCTGCTTGTGTTGTAAATTTATGGTTTTAAATTGAATGGCTTATGACAATAAATGAGCATGAATGGCTAAACTGATTTTGGTGTTAGAATTATTTGTACTGTGTATTTAGCCTTGAGAGGCTAGGTTGCGATAAATTGCCATGTCATGCAGAAAAAGATTTTATAAATCAGGTGGTAGATAAAAGATTAGCTACTACAGTGGTGGGGGGTTCCGTGGGCCAGCCTATTAGAGGGACACGGTAAACCCCTTTATATTCTCACCTCGGTCGTAAAGGCGCGTAGGGTATCTCCTGAGGTGGGCTTTTTGAGTGCACTTCACGTGGACCACTGCGTGAGAGTGAGACTCAGCCAACGCCAAGGAACGACTATGTTTCAAAATAAAAATATGATTTATGCGAAATATGAATTTTAACAGCCTTGGTGGACTCGGTTGGATACCCTTGGTCTAGGTGTCTCCAAGTATAGGATTTGGCATGAGCCAAGTTTTGAGTAATTCACGAGCCATATTGATTATATGGTTGAAATGAATATTCGTGATGTGAAAAATTTGCTGAAATGAATTATTTTTAATTGTCTCGCTTTACTCGCCTTTAGATAGTTTAAATGGTGTTTGTTTACTCACTGGGATTTTATAATCTCACCACCCTCAATTCTCCACATTTCAGGTTCGGGATAGCCGGTAGATAGCCGATTGCATCAAGGACTTCAGTTAGCCTTGCATTGTCAAAATTATATGTTCACAGACTCGCATCTTATTGGTTAGTTGGGGACCCACGTGTCATTGTAAAAGTAATTTTATACTTTAGTTATTTGATTTAAAATATGTATGAACATATTTAGCTTTTACACCATGTTTTTGGCGGGTTTCGGTATTTTCGAAGAAAAATGATGAAAATGCCCCTGTGAGTCAGAAAATAATATTTTATTATTTTGATTTGGAAACGACTTATGATTTCTTGAAATGCAAGATTTAATAACTGTCACTCACCGGGGAGATGCAGAAGCTGATGCTAAGCCTTGTGGGGTTCCGATCGGCATTCGGGGTAATGAGTGCCTATCGAGACGTCGCGGCTATTGTCACGGGCTCGGTGGGAGTTCCGAGTCATGACAATTAAAGTGGTATCAGAGCATGGTTTAAAGATCAGAGATTTTGATTTTAAAGCTTTGGATTTTAAAGTTTTTGGTTTTAAAGTTGTTTTAAGAAATCCACACTGACACTGCGTGGCCCAAGTTAAGTTAAGTTAAGTTAGTTAAGTTAAGTCAGGTTAGGTAGAATAGAATACGTGCATCTGCATATAGAATTTGGAGTTGTTTAGACTTGTTTTGTTTTTTCTTATAGATCTTATGGGAGCTATAGGAACTCCTGTTCCCAGTAATTCACTTCCTTATTAATGTCATGCAAAGGTCATAAGTAGGGCCGTTGTTCGGGTTTAAGATGCCACCCGTGACACGAGTTAGTGTTGGAGAGATCTTAAAACGAATGCTCCTAATGAAAGATTAATGAAATGATATATCCCTCCGATTATGGATGGAGAAATTTGAAATTGGACAAATAGGCCGTGATAATTTATTCATTTGGTGGAGTGTATATATTAAGCATTGAGGTAAGAGTAAATTCATACATATGTGCATGAAGATAAGAACACTATGTTAATTGAGCGTGTTATGCCCATATAAAAGTGGTGTTGATTTCAATTAAGCGATTGTGAGATTTTAAAAATTGATTGGATCTATTATAGTTCATGGATATAAGCACGTGAACTAACTGGAGAGTGAGTACTAATGATTACTATACTTGATGTGTGGTCATGAAGTAAGAAGTTAGTAAACAAATATGCTCTAAGGATGAGCTTGAACTTTGTTATGCATAGTAAGGAGGAGCCAAGGGATTAAAAGACTATATGTGGAATTGGCAGCTTGAAGTTAAATGACTTGGAAATGTCGTATCTAGTCTAAGTGTCATATGAAGTTCTATAATTGAGATTGATATACGAATTACTTGAAAGATCAATTTAAAAGTTTATTCGGTTCAAAGTGTGGCCTATAATACGAATGATCAGTCTTAAAGGTGATCTCCCAAGAGCAAGGAATTTAGAAAATGTTGATGTTTGGATATACTCTAAGAGAGAGAACTTCTGGATCCTAAGTTTGGGACAACTTTGATCTTATGACTGCAAAGGCAAGGTATAATAACTAAGTAAATTATTCACTTAATAAATGTGATTGATTATTGATGAATATAGTCAAAATCTTGACGTTTAGTGGTATACAATTTGATAATTATGTATTTAAGGGTTATTTGGAGACAATTTCTTTATCAAATTTGCACTAAATGCTATGGTAAAGGCATATCAATGTTAATATGAAAATGTATCCAAGAATGACCTTAACATATCACCAAAGGAGAATTAAACATGTTGAAGTTAATGTTCTAATAGTGTGCATATGATAGAAAGCTAGTTTGTAAATTGTAGTTTTCATGAAATATATAAGGATTATCAATATATGGACATACACTTGGAGTTGTAATTTACAAGTTTGAAGTATTTAAGATATGATTAAATGGAATTAGCATTAGTTAAGGTACGTGAATCTTCTAATTAAATTTTGTGGAGTATGCATGATAGTAGAATGGAGGAACAGAGTGCCGTGATACTATATGGTGAAGTTGCTATACAATATGGAAAGAGTATTCTAAAGTGGGATTTATTGACTGATGATAAGTGATGTGCAATCTAAGATACATGTAGCTATGAATAAATTTGGAGATCTTTGCTTAAACAAACTCGTACTAAATGTTATGGTAAAGATATATGAATGTTAGTGGCAAAATAAAGACATTAAATCAATGTTCTGATCGCGTACTTGTGATAGAAAGTTATTATTGCTAATTGTGGTATAGACTCAGAGGGAAACCACACGATTGTGAATAATTGAGGTAGTAGCTTTAAAGGTAGAAGAATTGCTGAGATAAAATAAATTCAAATAGTTGCAACACCACAGTACTGACTATCAAACGCTGTCTCGTTAAGAACCCTTAATGGCTAGTGAGCATGAGCAAATTGAGAATGGCATAAGGATGAAACTTACGAGTTGAGGAATGGTCATTGGTTTTCCTGTTAAGCTTTGTTGTTTGGAATCTTAAGTGCATTGGGGAGGTATTAAGATAAAGATGATGAGTGAAATTGTAAAGTTTCTTTATTGCCTTACATATTGGCATGTAAGAGAAAGAAAAGTTAGAGAGTTTTTGAGATGGTTACATAAAAATAAATAAATAAATAAATTAATTAATTAACATGGGGAGTGTTAAGATCAATAATATGATGACTGAAGTCAAATCTTAAGAAATAAGGAAGACAAGAGATTAAGTCTTGTTAAAGACTAATGAGGAAGCGAGCGAAAGGTTAGATGAATATATTAGATACTGATAAGAGATATCAATACCAAGTGAGGAAAATGTAAATAAAGATTTCAATAATGATATAGCAAATGAGTTGATATAGAATATTGTTATGAGAATATACTGATCTTGTCTTAACTTTGTTGAAAGGAAATGATTAGTAACAATGCAAGTAAACTAGGTGACATGCTAGAAACTCTTGGAGATAAATTGAAATATGAGTAGTTGGGTATACCTTTATGGAAATGATATACTTGGAGTATGAAAGAGCAAATAAGTGATTAGGTGTTTCAAGAATATTTAAATACCTTTGAGGAAGAATTATACATATACGAGATGAGTATAAGATGTGTGATTTTAAAACTTGTTGAGCAGCCTAACGGCAAAGTCACAAGTTAAGTGATCGTATGCTGTGAGACATAAGTCTAAGATAGATATTCCCAATGAAATACTCAAGAAGAGTTTTGCTATGGATTTCGTGAAAGTAAGCACTAAGTTATGTGATTATAAAAAGGAAGCTGTAAGCTGAAAGTGATATTCATATTAATATTGAAAAATACTTGAGGAGAATCTAGTTTCAAGTTTTACAATTTCAGGTACAATTTGTAAATTGGTTAAGGAAGAATGATGTTATATTTATATGAAAGAGTAGAACAAAGGATGATAGAAGTTAACCTTGAAAATGAAGTTAGATAATGAAATTTTCCTAATACATTATGGAAATTGGAATTCGAAAATGCTTGAGGTATACATGATTCAAATGAGTTTGAGTCTTAAGTGACAAATCAATATCGTAATGCAAGAAAGATACAAGGTAATATAGAGGCATGAAAGATGATTAAGGACAAAAGGATGACTTTGAGAAATTATGATATTGCATCGTATTCAATGATCAAATCAAGGTAGATCTTGGAAGCATAAATGGGATTATAAGGCATATACACATATGTGGGGTTGATATTGTGATCAACTAAAATGAAGAATGATTTTTAGTGAATTAAGATTCAAACTTAATATATGATGAGTGATGTAGGTAGTACCATGATAAGAAATTTTATCAGAAATTGAACTATGTGAACATAAAAGACTCTAGGAAATAGTCAAGGAGATAATATCAAGGAAATGTGATCTATAGCATGGTTAAGCTGTACGAGATGGATTAATATGATTAAGAAGATTGATATTTCATACTTGTGAGATAAACAGAAAGTACATGGAAATAATGGAAGAAAATACCCCACATTTTCTTTGAGTTTGATAAGTGAAATTTTGAGGACAAAATTTTATTTTAAGGGGGGTAGTGTTGTCAAACCCTATTCTATAAAATAATTATGACGTCATTTACATGCTCAATAGAATGTTTGCATGTTTAGGAAGTTCGAAGAATCGTTAAAAGACGATATTGCCCCTAATGGTACCATTAAGTCGATTAAGCCTCGAACTAGTTCAAATAGGAATTTTGAGGTGAAATTAAGAGTTTCACAGTTCAGGGATGACTCAAAATGATAATTCGGAGTTCGATGATCAATTCGGAGTCAAACCGAAATTTTCACTATCTAGGGGCAAAATGGTCATTTGCCACTTAGGGACAAAATGAAAATTTTTAGAAAAGATTTTTTTTGGCCCTATGTAACTTATTGGAGTATGATTTGAGTATTGGAGTATAATTTGAGGGTTTGGCAGTGAAAAAGTTTAATTTCGGTGATTTTTGGAGTGTAAGGGCAAAATCTTAATTTTTCCACCCGCGAACAAAATTTGAGATTTTGAGAGAATTTAGATCACATTTGACAAATTGGAGAATGGTATGAGTATAAGGGATGAAAAATATGTCAATGGGCAATTTTTCAGTTTTTGGGGCAAAAATGTAATTTTTGACTTTACGAGGGTAAAAGTGTAAATTTCAAAAATTACTCCACCAAGACTTTGGATAAGTCTGAGAATTTTATCTAAGCTATGGATATGTGGGACAAGTGTGTGGTGAAAATTTGGAAACAAATGGATGGCTAGAATTTAAGAAATTAATAAAACAAAAAAAATGAAAAAAATAATATTATATTATTTTAGCCTTTAAAAAGGTCAAAATTTCCATAATTCTCATCTTCTTCAGCTGTCCAAACCAGGAGAGAAAAAGGGGGAAAAGAAATAAAAACCCTAGCTGAAAAAATTTGGGGAAAATCAAGAAAAATAAAGAAATCAAGCATTAAAAAGGTAAATTTCATTGATTTTCCTTGTGATTTTCACTACCCATGCATTTTGTTCTCATTTCCATGCAAAATTAGAAAGTGGGTATGGACACCCATGCTGGCCAAACCTCCATGGATGAGTTTTGAGCTTGAGTTTTGATTGATTTTAATTGAATTAAGTGATTTTAGTTAGGTTATATTGAAATATAGCAAAAATAAGCTAGAGAAATAATTTTCTCCCATTGAAACCCATTATGCCGAATTTTCTAGGGGAATATTGGCTGCTGATCTTGATGTTTTATTTGAGGAATTATGATGAATAATGATGAATTATGAGCCTAGAAAAATAATGGGAATTTTTTGACCAAAAATACGAATTTTTACCCATTAGGGGTATTTTCGTAATTTGCTATCGGGACTGATAATTTGCACCACACTGAGGAACATTAAGTCAATTTGGGGGCAATTGAGGTATAGAAACTAAAAAAAATTAATTTGGAGTTTAAACGAATGCGTATATCGATTTATCGGATAAAAGACCGAAATAGGCTAATATCTCGTTTAGGCAAAATTTAGACATTTTGCACTTCATATCATGCATTAATAGTATAAATTAGTTTATTTTGGTTTAGTACCAAAGTAGTAAACCTTTTAATTGTGCAATTTGTCAAGGTGGCGAATCCTCTAACAAGGGCAAAGAAATCGCACTCGAGGAGTAATAGTTGGAGTACTTGAATTTAGTTTTCAGAAACTGTGAGTAAACTTATTATCGTGTTAATTATCTAAAGTAGTTTTATACAATTGTGTGATTTTATGGAAAATGGGTTTAAATGGTAAATTGCTATGTTTTAAGAGAAATTGTGATTTTATAAAATGATTTTATAAATTTTCTGGAAAATCGAATGTTGGTTTTAAAAATAGAGTAATTGGAGACTGTCTGCTTGTGTTGTAAATTTATGGTTTTAAATTGAATGGCTTATGACAATAAATGAGCATGAATGGGTAAACTGGTTTTGGTGTTAGAATTATTTGTACTCTGTATTTAGCCTTGAGAGACTAGGTTGCGATAAATTGCCATGTCATGTAGAAAAAGATTTTATAAATCAGGTGGTAGATAAAAGACTAGCTACTGCAGTGGTGGGGGTTTCCATGGGCCAGCCGATTAGAGGGGCACGGTAAACTCCTTTATATTCTCACCTCAGTCGTAGAGGCGCGTAGTGTAAAACCCGACCCTATAAATACATGTCATGACATACATGCATTGAGTAGCATGTTATTACGCTAGAAAAGCACCTAAGAATAAACGAAACCCGATATTGTACCTAACGGTACACTTAAATTGATTTAACCTCGAACTAGTTCAAATAGGAATTGTAGGATGAAATTTAATATTTTATAGTCCAGGAATGACTAAAAATGATTGTTCGAAGTTCGAGGTTTCATTTGGGGTAAAATTAGAAATTTTGATATTCAAGGGCAAAATCATCATTTTGCCACCTAAGATAATAATTTGATCATGGAGTGAAATTTTTGACCAATATTAACTATTTGGAGTATAATTTAATGATAGGAAGTGAAAAAGTTTAATTCTGGTGATTTTTGGAGTGTAGGGGTAAAATCGTAATTTTGTCACCCACAAATAAAATTTGAGATTTTGAGAGAATTTAGATCAAATTTGACAAATTGGAGAATGGTATGAGTATAAGGGATGAAAAATATGTCTATGGACAATTTTTCAATTTTTGGGGCAAAAATGTAATTTTTGACTTTTACGGGGGTAAAAGTATAAATTTCAAAAATTACTCTACCGAGATTTTGGATAAGTCTGAGAATTTTATCTAAGCTATGGATATGTGGGACAAGTGTATGGTGAAAATTTGGAAACAAATGGATGAAATTTTAAAAATGGGCCAATGGGAAAGTGACACGTGGCATTTTTTTTAATGAAATAATATTATTTTAATGAAAAGTCAGCCCATTTAAACCCAAATTTTGAGTGCTGGCCGGCCATAAGGAAGAAGAAGAGAGGAAATAGAGAGGAAAGGAAGAAAAAAAGAAAAACCAAAGAGAAACAAGAAAATTCAAAGGGAAATTCGCGTTTTTCGCCCGTTTACGCGTCTAACGGTAAGATTTTTCGATTTTAGCTTGATTTCTACCTTTCCTATGCCTTTATTTCCATTTAGCATGCTTGAGGAGAGAGATCAAAAAGTGATATCAAGGTCTGGACGAAATTCTAGAGGAGAGAAATTGAAATTTTTAGGTTTTGATTTTTAGTTAAATTGATAGTTTTAGTTAGTTAAATGTGTTTAGAAATTAAATTGGGCAAGAAATCAGTAAATTTTCACAATACCCACTCTTGGCTGGATGCTCAATGCTGTACAATGATGATGAATTGATTTTATTCTAAGGAAAATGAAGAGAAAATGATGAAAAACGATTAAACGTGATAGAAAAACAAAGTAGAAAATTAACCGAGTTAATGTCCAATTTTTGGCCGAATTTTTCAAGGAAGGGAGTGAGCTGATTTTGTTGTTTTTAGAAGGTTATTGGCTGATATTTAATGGTTAGAAATGTTGGAGAGAGAATGGGATGATTTAGAGCTAAAATGGAGCACGTTAGCAATTTATCGGGCAAAGTGCCAAAAATAGGTTAATACCGCGTTTAAGCCGTTTTAGGCTATTGCATTTCATACCATGCATTAGTATAGGATTTAAGTTAATTATATAGTGATTTAGCATCAATGTGATGAATTGTGTAAATTTTTGTAATATGTCTAGGGGGAGAGCCTTCCGGAAAAGGCAAAGAAGTCGTACCCGACGAGTAGTGATCGGGGCGCTTAGAAAGCTTTTAGTTTGTACAAAGGGTGAGTAAACTTATTATTATTGTAAATTATCTAGAGTTTATTTAAAATGCCCTTTATGTATTTTATGAAATGAGAACGAGATTAAAACGAGATTTTTGATGTTTTAGGAATAAATGTGACAAATAAAAATATATTGTATTGATTATGAAATTGAGTAATTGGAGGCTACAAATTGACTTGAAAAATATATATTTTCCTAGGAATGGCTTATGAGAAATGAGTATATGTGGCTATATTTTGTGAATGCATTGGGAAATTTATGTAAGTTGTTTTACTATGCAGGCTGGATAAATAAATAAAAGCCACGTTATACTGTCGAAATTTTATTAAAATTGGTGGGTTAGTCACTGCAGTGACGGGTTTCCGTGGACTGCCTATTAGAGGGGCACGGTAAACCCAGTTATATAGTTACT